>NW_027176202.1:454095-531595 GCF_023055335.1 Clinocottus analis | reverse complement strand
ACCATCTTGCAAGAGCTGGTCCTCTGAATCTTCCCCCACTTCCTCCATACGGTGCAGGAATAGAGACGTAGACTTAAGACTTTCCTCTTCGGTAGCGCTTGTAGTTACAGCTGGCTCAGGTTAGCACCTAACCTGAGCCATATATATTTTATTTTTAAATATATTTCTTGTGTTGGAGGTCATTGTGTTGTCAGTGGAGGGGCGGAGGTACCTGTCCTGTGGGTGGAGGTCCTGTCAGTGATAGGCTCTGTGACGCTGCCTCATTCAATGGAGCTGTTGCTGCTTTGGGCCACAAAGGCCGTCACGTGGTTGTTGGAGAAATAATTCCCTGGTTGATCTGTAACCTCCTCTCTGTCGAGACTCCTGCTTCCAGAATCCAGCCAGCGCGTGGCCACCCGAACCCCAAACGTCACATAATCCTACATTACCCACAGTGCAACTTGATTAAGTCTTTCATGAGACACATCGTTCAAACTCAACACCTCCGGCTTGTGAATTAGCCCAGAAATTTAGAATAAGGTTGAATTCACTTGTGTTTCTGATTAGACAAACTGCCAAAATGAGTTGTTGAGTATTTTTTTATAGTTCAGTTTCAAGTGTATAGATGACTCAGTATATATATATATATATATATATATATATATATATATATATATATATATATATATATATATATATATATAGCTTACTGGGCACCAGTGAGCCGTGCTGTGGATGCATCTTGACGAGAGATGAAGTCCGCTGCCTGCTGGGTGATTGATAGACGCTAGCCGAGCCGGAGAGAAGGAAATTGCTGTTGTCCATCTCATTTGCAGTCATTGATCCATCTACTGGCTGGAGGGAGGGAGGCGGAGAGACGAGGAAGAGACAGGGAAGGTAGATGTTGCCACGCCGGATGCAGGTGGAAGTCAGCGGCAGTAAGAGCTTTCATTACTCCGCACAATGCGAAGGGGCTCCTCTGCAGGACTCACATGCAGTCAAATGCTGCAGGAATAGGGCTGATATTCAATATCAGCGTTTATTGTCTGTCCACATCATGAAAGAGAAATCATCTCTGCTGTTTCTTTACACAAACTAGATTTCTGGAGAGGTCATATTCTAACATCCACATCTCTGAGAACAGTCAGTGGAGAAGAACCGGTTTCTGTGGGAGAATGTGGAGTGGAAAGGAACGACAATTAAAGTACAAGTAGCAGAGCTGCCAAGTTTTCCAAAAACCATGGCGTGAGATTTTGTCGACGGGGGGGAAGAGGAGACGACGAGAAATACGCGCCGCAGCAAACAGCTGTGTGTCGGGAGGGCGGGACTTAAGACCATTGAGTGACAGTCACGTTCAACGCTGAGACTTGAGAGCCCGATGCCTCCGTCTCTCTGCTCCTCTCTGCCGGCGGCCCCACAGTTGAGGACACAGTCCCGACCGTCTGTTTGTGGTAAACAGGATGTCAATGCAGCGAATAGGTTTACAGATGCGCTCCTTAGCGCCATCTATCGTTGGGGAGTTTGAAAAGGAACGAACGCGCCTCAGACTTTTTTTTTTGGCGTGAGATATTGGTTGTGTGGCGTGTGAGCGAGTGAGAACATGACACAGCGTGTGTCACACGGCGAAAGCGTGAGAGTTGGTGGCTCTGAAGTAGATCTAGGTTGGCAATGCACCCCCCAACAGGGCTGGGTCCTGTTTTTGTCTGTGACCCAACCGTAACGTGTGATCCTTTTATTAGGATGAAATGAGCCTTCGCTATGAGGAATGACAGTGTTCACCCTGAGGGGAATCGTAGTCAGCAGTCGCAGTACAAAGTGAGAGAGAGGGCAAATACAACATTTGTGAAGTGAAAATAAACAACAACAAACTTTAAATCCTGAGAAGTGCCGCATGAATATGAATTCACCCCTAACGGAGATCAGGTGACAGGTTTGGACCGAGTAACTGATCATATCCTGGAGCCACTTTGCTAGCTTAGCACATAGCAAGTATGTTGAATGACCAGCAGCAGGGCCAAGACTAGAAACTAGAGATTGAGACAAAAACTCATGTTTACATTGTTTACTGAGGGAATATATAGATATATTACACATCTATATATTACGGTCGAAGCCCAAGAGGAGAATCCTCAAAGAAGAGCGAGAAGATGGAGAGGAGACTTAATAACACGTCTTTATGCTTTCTACGTCTCAATAAGTCTTAACATGTCTTAACATGTCTTAATAATAATAATAATAATAATAATAATAATAATAATAATAATAATAATAATAATACATTTTATTTGGAGGCGCCTTTCAAGTCACCCAAGGTCGCCTTACAAAACAATACAGGATAAAAAGATAAAAGCATGAAAGATACAAACAACAGTAATGCAGCTTTAACACATGAAGCATAGGCTTCTATACAACCAGAGGAGTCGCCCCCTGGTGGTCAGGAGAGAGAATGCAGCTTTAACACATGAAGCATAGGCTTCTATACAACCAGAGGAGTCGCCCCTGGTGGTCAGGAGAGAGAATGCAGCTTTAACACATGAAGCATAGACTTCTATACAACCAGAGGAGTCGCCCCCTGGTGGTCAGGAGAGAGAATGCAGCTTCAACACATGAAGCATAGACTTCTATACAACCAGAGAAGTCGCCCCCTGGTGGTCAGGAGAGAGAATGCAGCTTTAACACATGAAGCATAGACTTCAATACAACCAGAGGAGTCGCCCCCTGGTGGTCAGGAGAGAGAATGCAGCTTTAACACATGAAGCATAGACTTCTATACAACCAGAGGAGTCGCCCCCTGGTGGTCAGGAGAGAGAATGCAGCTTTAACACATGAAGCATAGACTTCTATACAACCAGAGGAGTCGCCCCCTGGTGGTCAGGAGAGAGAATGCAGCTTTAACACATGAAGCATAGACTTCTATACAACCAGAGGAGTCGCCCCCTGGTGGTCAGGAGAGAGAATGCAGCTTTAACACATGAAGCATAGACTTCTATACAACCAGAGGAGTCGCCCCCTGGTGGTCAGGAGAGAGAATGCAGCCTTCTATACAACCAGAGGAGTCGCCCCCTGGTGGTCAGGAGAGAGAATGCAGCTTCAACACATGAAGCATAGACTTCAATACGACCACAGGAGTCGCCCCCTGGTGGTCAGGAGAGAGAATGCAGCTTTAACACATGAAGCATAGACTTCTATACAACCAGAGGAGTCGCCCCCTGGTGGTCAGGAGAGAGAATGCAGCTTTAACACATGAAGCATAGACTTCTATACAACCAGAGGAGTCGCCCCCTGGTGGTCAGGAGAGAGAATGCAGCTTTAACACATGAAGCATAGACTTCTATACGACCACAGGAGTCGCCCCCTGGTGGTCAGGAGAGAGAATGCAGCTTCAACACATGAAGCATAGACTTCTATACGACCACAGGAGTCGCCCCCTGGTGGTCAGGAGAGAGAATGCAGCTTTAACACATGAAGCATAGACTTCTATACAACCAGAGGAGTCGCCCCCTGGTGGTCAGGAGAGAGAATGAAAGTTAAAGAAACATCCGCATTCGCTTCACTCGGCAGAACCGGAGGTTGCCTCCGAGTAAAACACAAAGTACCTCAAACTATACCCTTAAGGCTACAAACAACCCACAATGCAGCGCTTTAGGCTAGTAGTCATAGCTGTCTTCCAACAATAAAAACTATTTTAATATAAAGGTAAGCGCTTAAAAAGCGCATTTACATTCTTTTGTTGTGACAGAGATGATGAAGGCCGTCAACGTTTGTGTTTTAAATGTGCTGTGAATGTGGTGCCTCAGAGCCGTGTCTTCCTCATGATAAGACAAAGGGAAACATCTTTTTTAAACATTCACACTAACACAAAGACAAAAGAATGATGATGGAAGAGTGAGTGTACCACCAGGCCCCGAACCCATCATGACAGGGACCAGAAGCTCTCCACATCTTGGGCTCCTCATCCGTCCAGGAGGAGACCAAGAGCCACCAAAGAGAGGGAAAGAGCCAGACTCAAGCCCTTAGTGTCCCGCCCACCTCACCAGCCCCGCCCGCCCCCAGCCCAACCCTAACCCTCCGTAGAAATGGGCGTGTCTTGTTTCCAGGACAATGATTGGCCAGGAGGCGTCTTATATCCCAGCTGAGATCTTATTCTATTTGATTTCATTTGCTTACATATTTATTTCTCATTTTTGTATATATCTGTTATCCCTGTTCCTGTTATTATTTATTTGATTTTATTTGTGTGTTTAGCTTAGTTTGTTTATTTCATTAGGTGTCATTAGGTGTTGGATGCTGCTACTCTGACAAAAAAAATTCTCCTTGGAGATTAATAAAGTACTTTTCATTCATTCATTCATTATCCGGCTGGAGCCGGTTAGGTGTTCAGCCTAAGTTACCTGGGAAACGGACCCCGCTAAGAAGTGAACCAGCTTCGTGAGACGGAAAACCCAGAGTTAATCCAGAGTTAATCCAGAAGTTACCTTGCTAAACCGAAATCCAGCTTCGTGAGACAGGCCTCTGGTGTCTTGTTTTAGACTTGTTAGTGAAAACACACAGACAGACAGATAGACAGATATATCTTTATATATATATATATATATATATATATATATATATATATATATATATATATATATATATATATATATATATATATTACAGTGTATATAGGTAGAGCTCAGAAAGACTCATTTTGGAAATTGAACAAGGAAGACGGGTTCGTGGAGGGAGAAGGATGGAGGGAGAGGGCGGATGCGTGGAGGAAGACAAAGAGCTGTTATTTCAGATGAGATAAGGGCTTCACTTATAGACCATGTCGTGAACCATGGTCTCATTGAGAGAGGCAGGGTTGAGGGTGCAACCCCATCTGCAAAAATCCACAGTGGCATCTGTAATGCGAATTTTCCATCATACAAACAGGTGAGAGTTACATCCTTACAGTAAATGAAAAGTAAATGACATTACAGGAATCTATTTTGTATTGTAATTATAGAATATTTACACAGATATATATATTACAGTAAGTTTGACTGTAACATATATTTTTACAACAGGACCCAAAGGCTGCCCCCAACAGGGGGAAGAGGAAACATATTTTCAGTTACGCAGGAAAATGCTATCGTTGACATGGTTGTTGTCAACAATGCAATAAAACTGCGGGAGATTAAAAATAGAGTGCTGGCTGATAATGATTTCTTTGAAAATGTTAATTCTGTCAGCAAAACAACTATTGCTGGAGTCCTAAAGAAACACCAAGTTACAATGAAACAGTTATACACTGTACGGTTCGAGAGAAACAGTGAACGGGTCAAAGAGCAAAGATACCAATATGTCCAGGTAAGATGTCTGAGGTTACATACACAGCCATTAAAACTATTTACAGTTAAAACAAACACGAGCATTTCTACAGTAAAACTGTGCACTTACTGTTTTTCAGAGAGTAATGGAGGCGGAAGCACTGGAACGACCACATTCATTTGTATTTATCGATGAAGCTGGATTTAACCTTGCCAAAACACAGCGCAGAGGAAGGAATGTTAGAGGTCAAAGGGCCACTGTGGGGGTTCCAGGCCAAAGGGGGGGAAATATCACCATGTGTGCTGCAATGGCCAAGGATGGTTTGCTTCTCAACACACCACTCATTGGCCCATACGACACAGAAAGGGTAACAGCTTTCCGAGAACAGCTCTATGCTCAGCGAGTGCCAGCAGAACAGGGGAAGCCAGTAAGAAACCCCCAAGTTTGCGATAATGTTGCTTTTCACCACTCTGCAGCTGTCAGATTGGTTTGCAGCACATCACAGATTCATGGTTTTGTATCTACCTGCATATTCAACCTTCCTCAACCCAATAGAGGACTTTTTCTCTGCCTGGAGGTGGAAAGTGTTTGGTCACCACCCACATGACCAAATGTCTCTTTGGTCACCAGATGGTCTGTGGTCACTAGATGGTCTGTGGTCACCAGATGGTCTGTGGTCACTAGATGGTCTGTGGTCACTAGATGGTCTGTGGTCACCAGATGGTTTGTGGTCACTAGATGGTCTGTTGTCACTAGATGGTCTGTGGTCACCAGATGGTATGTGGTCACCAGATGGTCTGTGGTCACTAGATGGTCTGTGGTCACCAGATGGTTTGTGGTCACTAGATGGTCTGTGGTCACTAGATGGTCTGTGGTCACCAGATGGTATGTGGTCACCAGATGGTCTGTGGTCACCAGATGGTCTGTGGTCACCAGATGGTTTGTGGTCACTAGATGGTCTGTGGTCACCAGATGGTCTGAGGTCACTAGATAATCTGTGGTCACCAGATAGTATGTGGTCACTAGATGGTCTGTGGTCACCAGATGGTCTGTGGTCACTAGATGGTCTGTGGTCACCAGATGGTATATGGTCACCAGATGGTATGAAGTCCCTAGATGATCTGTGGTCACCAGATGGTCTGAGGTCACTAGATAATCTGTGGTCACTAGATAATCTGTGGTCACCAGATGGTGTGTGGTCACTAGATAGTATGTGGTCACTAGATGGTCTGTGGTCACTAGATGGTCTGTGGTCACTAGATTGTATGTGGTCACTAGATAGTATGTGGTCACCAGATGGTGTGTGGTCACTAGATAGTATGTGGTCACTAGATGGTCTGTGGTCACCAGATGGTCTGAGGTCACTAGATAATCTGTGGTCACTAGATAATCTGTGGTCACCAGATGGTGTGTGGTCACTAGATAGTATGTGGTCACTAGATGGTCTGTGGTCACTAGATTGTATGTGGTCACTAGATAGTATGTGGTCACTAGATGGTGTGTGGTCACTAGATGGTATGTGGTCACTAAATGGTATGTGGTCACTAGATAGTATGTGGTCACTAAATGGTCTGTGGTCACTAGATAGTATGTGGTCACTAGATAGTATGTGGTCACTAGATGGTATGTGGTCACTAAATGGTATGTGGTCACTAGATGTCACTAGATTTTACTTTTTCGATTAATTATCTCACAAAATATTGTGAACATTGTATCAGGGAACCCAGTCGGACGGGGGACCAGACTAGGTTACTAAATGGGAACGGGACACTGAACGGGAATGGGACACTAAACGGGAATGGGACACTAAAGGGGAATGAGACACTAAAGGAGAACGAGACACTAAACGAGAATGGGACACTAAATGGGAATGGGACACTAAAGGGGAATGGGACACTAAAGGGGAATGAGTCACTAAAGGGGAACGAGACACTAAAGGAGAACGGGACACTAAAGGAGAACGGGACACTAAAGGGGAACGGGACACTAAACGGGAATGGGACACTAAACGGGAATGGGACACTAAAGGGGAATGAGACACTAAAGGGGAATGAGACACTAAAGGGGAACGAGACACTAAAGGAGAACGGGACACTAAAGGAGAACGAGACACTAAATGGGAACGGGACACAAAAGGGGAACAGGACACAAAAGGGGAACGGGACAAAAAAGGGGAACGGGACACTAAAGGGGAATGAGTCACTAAAGGGGAACGAGACACTAAAGGAGAACGGGACACTAAAGGAGAACGGGACACTAAAGGGGAACGGGACACTAAACGGGAATGGGACACTAAACGGGAATGGGACACTAAAGGGGAATGAGACACTAAAGGGGAACGAGACACTAAAGGAGAACGGGACACTAAAGGAGAACGAGACACTAAATGGGAACGGGACACAAAAGGGGAACAGGACACTAAAGGGGAACGGGACACTAAACGGTAACTAGTGTTACAGAGATAAACCAGATGCAGTTCCTGAGTCAGGGAAACAGGTGGAAACAATGAGGCCGGGGTTTGCAATCACACAGGAGGACGACACACGAGGGGGAGGAGTCTGGAACCAGAGACAAAGGCCGTCCGTGTCTACTACCGAACACGCCAGGAAGTACACTCCAGTACAACACTAACTGGCGTCCGCAAATCTGCTCGCGATACCCGCGAATCTGAAACTGACAAAATGAACGCACTTACTGCCCTCTTTTTGTCCCTTGTGTTCCTCTTTCTCCAACCTATGTGGAAACTGCAACACCTCCACAATCGCGGCAGGAGGATATAAATAATTAATGAAAAGCTAGTGAAAGGGCTCCTCCTCTTCTGCTACGTAGCCAAGATGGCGCCCGTTCAGTGCGAGTAGTGTCCATCGTTTTACACTGAATGTTTTGACCGTTTGCAGTGCTCCATCCGGTACTTTCAGTGCTCTGAGGTCTGCTGGTTTTGTCAGTGTGGCGCCCTAAACACTGAAAGTCAGAGCTAGGTAGTAGACACGGCCAAAGTGAGTGACAGACAACACAACAGAAACAAACAGAGAACACAAAACTACCCAGGAGGTCTGGGTGTAACACATTGTGAACATAGTGACCATACTAACCATTGTGAAGATATTAAACATTGTGAAGATATTAAACATTGTGAACATTGTGATAATGATCTCAACCTCTAGTTTGAAGTCTAACTGTTTCTCTTAGCAGGGCGAGCTTAAGGCGGGGTACTTTGTGATCGATCTCCAACATGATGAATTTAGAAGAATTTAGACGTAAAATCACACTGTGAAATAAAGTTTTACTGATGATTGGTCCTTCAATATTCAGTAAAATACATCAGGACATCTGCATTCATAGTTGCAGATCACCAATAATGTTACATTGTGTTTAAGTTGTCAGGAGGGGAGCTGGTAACCATAGCAGCACCGCTAACGGTTGTATTCGGTTACATTGTGATGTGTTCATGCTCTGCTCAGTGAAAATGAGTATTGGCCTCAGATGAATTATAACATTTTCATGATGTCATCTCAGAAAATGTAGTTTTGGTGAGAAACTTGAACCAATACAGTTGTTTGAAGGAGCTGTTTTCACAGCAACATACATAGATATTAGAGATGTTGCATCTTCAGAGTTTCTACAGCCCGGTGAAAGACAGAGCCTTGCTGTGAGATCCAGACTGCAGCAGAGGAAGAGAGCCTCCTAAATGATGTGGTTACGGAGTGAAATCCCATTATCCTGCTACTGGGAGATGTGAAAATGCACGGCGGTGTTGATTTGCTGTCTGAGGTGAGCGCTAAGGCTGCACAATGTTCACCTTTTGTCTACAGTCACCTGAGGGAGTGTGGACCACTAGATTTATTTGGTGGCTCTATTGGAAGATGATGAGTCAAGCAAAGTGTGTTTCTAATAAAGGCGGCTTCTGCTCCACGAGCTCTCACCGAGGCTTAAGGGTCATTTATACTCTGGTTTTACACAGAGACGCAAGCATGCAAGACCCTTATGGCCCCTTGCGTGGTCCCATCAGCCATCTTGCGTGCTTGTGTGCGTCACCCAAAATGTTTGACTATCCGTCAAAGCTACGCAAGACGTTCGTAGCAGAAAGGCTGTGATTGGTCCACTAACCACGTCCTTTCTGGGTCTCATGTCCGGTTTCACAGCATCATACCTCTGTTTTTAAAAGCCACAGCAGAAACAGGAACAATGGATCCTGTTGAAGAACGTTTGGCTGAAGAGGTCCACAAATATGAGCATTTATAAAACCATCTGACGGAGTATCAGGACACAAAGATGGAGGTGAACTCCTGGAGGGAGATATCGTGAACGTCGGTGTGCAGGTCCACTCTAAACGCTCGTTGCGCCACCTGCTGGTCTGGAGTATGAAAAACACACAGGAACTATAAACCAACACGAGTCCGTCGATACAGCAGCTGTAGTTGCAAGAGAGTATATCGCCCTTCAGATCCACACGCTGGGAAGAGATCAAGTTCAGATTCATCAATCCAAACACTTTGGTGTCTGATTGAAATTCTGTGAAGATTATCTAGATTCAAAAATGTTTCACTGTTTAGTGTAGCACAACATACACAACACAATGTAGCACAGCATACACAACACAATGTAGCACAGCATACACAACACAATGTAGCACAGCATACACAACACAATGTAGCTTCTTATGACCAAGGTAAGACAGTCAAGACATAATCACAAACCCAAATCAGTTCGTGGGGCCTCTAATTAAGTCCTCATGCCTTCAAGGGAACACACTTTATATATATATATATATATATATATATATATATATATATATATATATATATATATATATATATATCTTTATTTAAAAGGGACCACGTACAGTTAAAACATAAATGTATTACCATTTCATGCACAATACCAGATTTTAGCTATCGCTAGTTTGCATCTGCAGTCCCTTAACAGACCAGGACAAACATAAAACAAGAAAACAAGAACAAATAGTACAGGATAAAATACACAATAAAACATTATATGGGGAAAGAGGGCACAATACAAGCAATAATACAGCTTATTAATAATAAGTAATAATAACTGTTAAAAGTAAGTACTACAATCAATTAAAAGTCAATAAAAGAAAATGTAAGAACATGTTAAAAGTGACACCAACCCTAATAATTGTGCTCAATGAGTACAGTGCTGACCAGACTTCAGCAGATGTTTCATAGTTTTTTCAAAGTGTGATGAGCTGCAGCTCTTCACCTCGTCAGCAGGTTCTTCCACTATTTGTGTCTTTCTCAGTAAAGGATGATTCCCCAAATGCAGTGCGGCGAAATGGGACAGTGCAGTCCAATACTGAGGCTCTTCTACTGGATCTGACTGACGTCACTGAGCGACTGTACACAAGGTCACGCAGTGGAGGAGGGGCCAAGACATCTAGAATTTTATAGACCATGCACATATTTGTAAATAATCTCAAATTCATGAAGCTCAGCAGATTGTGTTTCTCCAGTATCCTACAGTGATGGAAATGCACTGTTTTTGTCCAATGTTTTAAGAGTTTGTTTGTGAAGGGATTCCAGTGGTTTTAAGGTTGTTTCACCAGCCTGCCCCCAAGATGTGATGCAATATGATATATGTGAGAGGATCATGGCATGCATAAAAATCTTAGCAGCATCCACTGAAAGACAGTTTCTAATATGTTTAAAATCAGCCAGATTATAGCTTATAGTTTTGACCATTCTCTTAACATGTTGTTTGCAATTCAAATTTTGGTCCAGTGTCATGCCAAGATATTTCAAATCAGTAACAATATCAATCCTTTCACCTTCGATCAGAATATCAACATCAGGAGGTTGTTCCATGGTTTTAGAGAAACACATCCCTTCTGTCTTGTTGACATTTAGGCTCAGACATGACTGATGAAGCCAGTGTGAGGTCCTTTCCAATGCAATTGTTAGTTTGACAGCTGCCAACTCGGGAGTTTTAGCGTGTGTGTAAACAACAGTGTCATCTGCATACATTTGTATTTCTACATTATGACACTGTTCATGGAGATTATTAACATACAGACTAAATAATAAGGGACCCAACACTGACCCTTATGGAACACCCATTTTACATTGCAGGTTTCTGGACAGTGCACCACCAACTTTAACACATTGCATCCTGTTTGATAGGTATGAAGACATCCATGCCAGTGCTTCAAATGAAAAGTTCAATTTTGAGAGTTTCGATAGTAGAACATCATGATTGACCGTATCAAAAGCTTTACTTAGATCTAAAAACACAGCACCGATCACTCCTCCTTTGTAGAGGCTTGATTTGATTTTCTCTATTAAGTGCTAGGTTGCAGTTTCTGTGGAATGATTAGTTTTAAATCCAAACTGCATACGATGTAGTCCAAAAGTGCTTGTGTTAAGAAATGTTGTCAGTTGTTGAATGCCGACTTTCTCTGCAACCTTTGACAGCACTGGCAATATGCTCATCGGCCTATAATTACTGGCTTCAAGGCAGTCTCCAGATTTAAAAACAGGTGTAACAATGGCACCTTTCCAGTCATCAGGGAACAAGCTGTGCTTAATGGACAAATGAATTAAATGAGCAATGGGAGGAGTTAAAGTATCTTTGTGAGATTTCACAAACATGGTGTCAAATTGAAAAGCATCTCTGCATTTGGAGCTTTTTAGAGAGCTTATGATTTTGTGAATTTGTGCCTCGTTGGTTGGTACCAGCTGAACTTATGATCGTGACCTCATGATCTGACCCTTTGCTAATCAGAAGCGTCTGTCAAGCTGTTAGAGCTGCTGTAGAGCTCACACTGCCACTGACTGCACTCCTGAAGGAGCTTTTGGAAAAGGTGATTTCAGAAAGAAGCAGACAGAAGTGTCTCCAGTAGGTGTTTAAAGGACACGTTCAGGAGCAGTGAAAACAGCTCAAAAAGAAAGAAGCTAAAGCTACAAAACTGATCCAGCACATGACATGAAGGAACAACAGGGTTCCTGTCTTTATTTACTGTTACAATCATTGACAAGCAAAAGCAGTCTAAATTCAGTAGTTAGCACAGCAAATAAATGCTATCACCAGTCAAAGCTAATGTTAGCTCCACAGGTTTTTACTTATACTATATATAAAGGTATATCTCTTTCAAAAAGAGAAATGAGTATCACTGTTACACAACCTGTAACCATGACGAGCTCCAAATCCACCAAACCAGCCTGAAAATGAAGAAAACCTAAAAGCATTGCCAGAGAGTCTGTGGAGCAGAGCCGGGTCCTCGTGTTATCTGCGCTGTGACGGGCCGGTTTGCTCAAGAGGCCGGACGAAGCAAAGGGTCAACTGCAGAAAGTGACTGTATGTATTAATCTGTGGTTGTTAGGAGATGAAGGTTCATTAGTTTGAGGTCATTTCCAGAACAAGAAACAAAGCAAATCGGTCAATCACTTTTATTATTGTCATTACATCTCTTGGTCTGTTATTGGGTCCTACAAATCTTATTTTCTCAAAGATCTTTCAGATGCGCGAGCAGATCAAATGTTACGCCTGGAGGTCTGCAGTGCCACTGAGAGAGGTTGGAGTAAACCAAAGCTCCGTTCAGAGGGGATTACTGAAGATTCATTATTTGTAATTACTATTTCCTAATTTGAATACAGCCGGCTGAGCATGTCAGTGATTCTCCTCCTCAACCACAGTTTTAATTTCAGGCCCAAATGCTGCTTGTGTTCATCTCACTCAGATTCTGATAACTCTCCACAGAAGCTCCTGTGAAGCTCCTGTTTTCCCGTTTTTTGTCACCGTAACAATTGATTGTGCTGGAAAATATTGTGATTGTAATGTGCAGCTTTTTATTCGTGCTCTTGGAGTGCTGCTCTTTAATATCCACTTAAAGGCCAAGACACACTGCGACGATTGAACCTTAATCCACTGGGACATATTTAAGTTGTGTTATGTAACTAACTCATGTACTTAACAAATATGTGAATATCGTAAAAAAAAAAAACACACACACATTTTGCATAACAAAGGTAAGTATTGTAATCCTAATAAAATGTAATAAGGTTCTTTTCGTGATTCATAACCAAGTCATGTTGTTTCCAGTACACCTAAAAATCAAATAAAGTGGTTCACGTCTGATTGGTTTAGAAAAGACCGTATGCATATAAGTGGAAACACACGCCAACATGGCCGCGAGACCGTGCAGCGTCATGGTTTAAAGTGTCGGGCCGCTGACTCCCCACACAGAACGGATCAAACGTCCTTTACGTCTCTTTGTAGAATCAAACCCAGGAACTGAAGACGTTCTTCCTTCACCGGTTCACAAGCACGGAGCAACAACAGGTTGTGGATTATGACTTTAATGAAACTGTAAAATGTCCCCGCCACCTCCAGCTTCAGCTGCTGTTTGCTAAGAGAGACAGAGACAGAGAGAGAGACAGAGAGACAGACAGAGAGACAGAGAGAGACAGACAGAGAGAGAGAGAGACAGACAGAGAGAGAGAGAGACAGAGAGAGAGACAGAGACAGAGACAGAGAGAGACAGAGAGAGAGAGAGACAGAGAGAGACAGAGAGAGAGAGAGACAGACAGAGACAGAGAGATAGAGAGAGAGAGAGAGAGAGAGAGAGAGAGAGAGAGACAGAGATAGAGAGAGAGAGAGAGAGAGAGAGAGAGAGAGAGAGAGATCTCTCTGTCTCTGTCTCTGTAACGTAAGGTAACGTATCATAAGTGTGTGTGAGAGAGAGAGACAGAGAGAGACAGAGACAGAGAGAGAGAGAGAGAGAGAGAGAGAGAGAGAGAGAGAGACAGAGAGAGAGAGAGAGAGGAGTGCTGTAACATCTGAGGAGACAGAGAGATGCATGTCCTCCAGTGGAGCAGCTCTGGAGGTTTAAATCCTCGTCGTGGGGCAGACATATTAAACAGCTTGTCTGCAGAAATAAGCTGCAGGGCTGTTGGTTTACTCTCCATCTCCGTCCCTCGCTTCTCCACCTAACCCCCCAGCATTTGGTATGTGCATGTGTGCCGAGATAATTGTGTGTATGTATTTGTGCGCATGTATCCACGGATGTGTGCTTTGCATACATGTGTATTTATTTCTGCATTCGCTTCTTTTTTTTTGGTGTTCTTTTGGAAAAGCCTGTGTGTGTGTGTGTGTGTGTGTGTGTGTGTGTGTGTGTGTGTGTGTGTGTGTGTGTGTGTGTGTGTGTGTGTGTGTGTGTGCATGTGTGTGTGTGTGTGCCACAGTGTACGTGTTATGGGCTTTTTCTCAAACACACACAGTGACTCCCATGTGCCCGGCTATTGATTTAGAAATGACCGGCCTGCTCACTCACACCATCTGCTTTGCTAACGAAGAGCGAGTGAGAGACAGAGAGAGGGAGAGAGAGAGAGAGAGAGAAGCAGTGAATGAGATATTCTCCCAGTCTTTTCTCTTTCGTCTCTACAGCATTAAAAAATTGATGGCAATCCAGAAATCCCAGGAGCAAGTGAGCTGCTGGGATTTCTCTGCTTTCGGATGGTTAAATGTAACGAAATGTAACGTAATAAAAAGTTAACTTAAGATAACGCAATGTAGCGTAACGTAACGTAACGAAAGGTAACAACAGCTAAAGTTATATGAGGTAACAGTAGGTAACGTGAGGTAACGTAAGGTAACATAAGGTAATCTAAGGTAGCATAAGGTAGCGTAACGTAAGGTAACGTAACGTAAGGTAACGTAAGGTAACGTAACGTAAGGTAACGTAAGGTAACGTAAGGTAATGTAAGGTAACATAAGGTAACGTAAGGTAGCGTAACGTAAGGTAGCGTAACGTAAGGTAGCGTAACGTAAGGTAGCGTAACGTAAGGTAACGTAGCATAAGGTAACGTAAGGTAACGTTAGGTAACGTGAGGTCAAGTAACGTAAGGTAGCGTAAGGTAACATAGCGTAAGGTAACGTAGCGTAAGGTAACGTAGCGTAAGGTAACGTAGCGTAAGGTAACGTAATGCAAGGTAACAAAAGCTAAAGTTAGATGAGGTAACGTTAGGTAACGTAGGGTAACATAAGGTAACGTAAGGTAACGTAACGTAAGGTAACGTAACGTAAGGTAACGTAACGTAAGGTAACATAAGGTAACAAAAGCTAAAGTTAGATGAGGTAACGTTAGGTAACGTAAGGTAACATAAGGTAACGTAAGGTAACGTAAAGTAAGGTAACGTAAAGTAAGGTAATGTAAAGTAAAGTAAGGTAACGTAGCGTAAGGTAACGTAGCGTAAGGTAACGTAGCGTAAGGTAACGAAAAGTAAGGTAACGTAAGGTAACGTAAGGTAGCGTAAGGTAATGTAACGTAGCATAACGTAAGGTAACGTAACGTGAGGTACCTTTGTTGTTACTACAACAAATAGCTTGGACCTAAAGCCTGTTGTAGAAGAGAGGGAACAGCCCTCCTCCATCAGCTTGAAGAGCTCCACAGAGGGTCCAGTGAAGGGTCTGCAACGAGCCCACTATGTCAGCAAGTGCTGCTACCGTAGTGTTCATGTCCTCCGGTCCACATCAGAGACAGCTCCACAAGCCACACGCTGAGAGAGGGCCTGTGTTATGTGAGTTGTGTGTTGTGAGTTGTGTGTTTTCTGGTTAGTGCGAGTATCAATGGAGATGCTACACATCGCCAAAGTGAGCTTCATCCCCTTTTGACAAGCCGTTTTAAATATTACATGCGTCCCACAGCGTTGGCTGTTAAAGAAACCACAGAAGGTATGTTCCATGTAATATTCATCCAGCAGAGTCCTGTGCAGGATCAGCAGCGTCGGCCATGATACGCTTTATATTCACGTCCATTCACACTCGCAACGAACAAATACACAAGCAGGACGAGAGCTGTATTAAAGGGTACGAGGCGCCGCATGCTAATGTTTATGACACAAACACACAAAAACACACACAGAGAATATATAGTGCACGCCGCTGGCTGGGAGTTCATAGAAAGGTGTGTGTGTCGTTTGTGTCTTCCTCCTCCCCCGCTCCTCCGCCCCTCCACCACCACTGGTCTGCAGCTTGTTATCCGTTGGAGTGTGACAGTGTGATAATCTATGCCCATGTGTGCTGCGAGACCTGCCTGTGTGTGTGTGTGTGTGTGTGTGTGTGTGTGTGTGTGTGGGAGGGTGTGTCCCCGCTGCTTTTAACATTTAATGGTGCTTGAATGTTTGCGCATTCAGATACTTCTTTTTCTTGTTGCTTATCAGCCGCACACGGCGATGCATATGCTGCTTCAATCATCCAGGGTGTGTGTGTGTGTGTGTGTGTGTGTGTGTGTGAAAAACTGTTTGATTTCCAATGTGAGTGGTGCGAGACTTTGCAGAGGCCGTTTTAGCATTTAGCGACGCTAGCTTGCACATGCGGAGGTCAGATGCTACGAGGATGATGAGGATAGACGCTACGAGGATGATAGACGCTACGAGGATGATAGACGCTACGAGGATGATGAGGATAGACGCTACGAGGATGATGAGGATAGACGCTACGAGGATGATAGACGCTACGAGGATGATGAGGATAGACGCTACGAGGATGATGAGGATAGACGCTACGAGGATGATGAGGATAGACGCTACGAGGATGATGATGATAGACGCTACGAGGATGATGAGGATAGACGCTACGAGGATGATGAGGATAGACGCTACGAGGATGATAGACGCTACGAGGATGATGAGGATAGACGCTACGAGGATGATGAGGATAGACGCTACGAGGATGATGAGGATAGACGCTACGAGGATGATAGACGCTACGAGGATGATGATGATAGACACTACGAGGATGATGATGATAGACACTACAAGGATGATGATGATGATGATGATAGACACTACGAGGATGATGATGATAGACACTACGAGGATGATGATGATAAACACTACAAGGATGATGATGATGATGATAGACACTACGAGGATGATGATGATAAACACTACGAGGATGATGATGATAGACACTACGAGGATGATGATGATAGACACTACGAGGATGATGAGGATGATGATGATAGACACTACGAGGATGATGAGGATGATGATGATAGACACTACGAGGATGATGAGGATGATGATGATAGACACTACGAGGATGATGATGATGGGTTTGACCCTCAATGTCTTTCTTCACACACTGAAGACACAACAGAGGCTCTCCTCAATGTGTCTGTTGTACCGGCTCACTTAGCTTTAGCTTTAGCACAGCTAGCCGTTGTGTCGACAGCATGAGAGGGACGCTAGCGGTTCATTCTGGAGGTCTCATAGATCTTCTGATGTTTCATTGGCTTCATGAGACACTGAGCGATGTTTGCACAGGTTTGGTCATCACTGTGCAAACATTCTGCTCACATTTCATTCAGGACATGAAACTTCTCCAGGACGTTTCCTGGAAAGAGCTCTTGGTCCTCGTTACAGGAGGAAGACTTCCAGGAAGGAAAAGCTTGAACTCTTCTTTCATGGAGTAATTCATTATTGTAAATAATTCATAATTCATGCATTGCATTGTTTGCTGTGGAAGCGTTCGTGTTCTGCTGAGCGACTAGAACTCTCTGACTAGCGGCTAGCTGCTAGCTGCTAGCCGCTGTTGGTCCATGTCCCGGTGAGCAGCGATGACATCGTTCCCCTCAGACCCCGTGGAGCTCCTCCTTTAGAGAAACACAGAAGTAACATTTGTTTGTAGTATTTCTAAATGATGGAGAACAGGTTGATTTTATGTCAGTTCATAATAAATATTGGACACAGCGCTGTGTGAATGGTATCCACGGCGACGCTTGTGGCTGTGTGTGAGTTGCGTGTTATCGATTGTCGACACGTGTCGACGGCAGAAAGAAGCTGTGTGCGAGTTCTTCAGATTCATCTTCCTATCCGTAAGTATGTAACACACACATTCACACACACACACATGTACACACACATATTCACACACACACACACACACGTACACACACATATTCACACACACACACACACACGTACACACACACGTACACACACATTCACACATGCACACACACACACACACACACACACATGTTAACACACACATTCACACACACACACATATTCACACACACACACACACACACATATTCACACACACACACACACACACACACACACGCACACACACACATTCACACACATATTCACACACACACAATACACATATTCACACACACACACACGTGTTCATAACTGATCATAACTTCGACCCACAGTGGAACGTGGAGCTACACAATGGGATGGACAATCTGCTTATGGTTATTATTGTCATGGAAACCAGCTGATGTCTCTCTCTCTCTCTCTCTCTCTCTCTCTCTCTCTCTCTCTCTCTCTCTCTCTCTCTCTCTCTCTCAGTGAAGGCATTAGTGTGTTGGACTGGTTCCAAGCATTCACTCCTCTCTCTCTCTCTCTCTCTCTCTCTCTCTCTCTCTCTCTCTCTCTCTCTCTCTCTCTCTCTCTCTCTCTCTCTCTCTCTCTCTCTCTCTCTCTCTCTCTCTCTCTCTCTCTCTCTCTCTCTCTCTCTCTCTCTCTCTCTCACACACAGCTGGTGAACACATAGCCAGAGCTCCCTCTGCTGGTGGTGAGTGGATCTGCGGCTACCAGGTGACTGAGCTGCATCTCAATCCGTCTCCTCCCTCATGACTCACAGACGTTGAGGCTCCGTGAAGTCCTGGAGGGTTTAGGGCGTCCTAGTGTCACATGGTGGAGGGCCTGAGGGCTCTGTGGCGGACATTTTGAGCCCTTTATTAACCCTTTCCGTAAGTCAACATTAGATGCTGACTTTGCCTAAGGAAATTACCCACAATGCATTGCAACGTGAGGTTTAACACACAGTTCCCAATGGAAGAACGGAGACATAAAAAAAAGGTAAACAAAGAGGCACGTGGGCATTCAGCTGATAAAATACCTTTACAACATTATGGAACATAAAAACACATGAATCAGAGGAATGCAAACAGAACATAAATATATATATATATATATATATATATATATATATATATATATATATATATATATATATATATATATATATATTCTTTTTTTTCTGTACATGTATCAAACATTTTATTTTGACAAAAATGAGTGAATAAATAATATAAAATGACTTCTCATCTTATGAGGAAAACGTTTAAACCAGGAAATAAAAAGAATAAAATAAATACATAATTGTACACAATATTTTTAATGTAGTCATGTGATGTTGCAGTAAAGTGCTGTCATTCATATTCACACCATCAAGCCTCACAGACTCTCACCCTCAACCACTCAGCAGCTACGTCACTGAGTCCCTGAGGGTTCAGGGCTCCAGGGTTCAGGGTGCAGATTGAGACTGTTCTGAGCCCATACTTTAAGGTTGTGAAATGTTGTGACTGTATATCATTAATGTGTGTGTGTGTGTGTGTGTGTGTGTGTGTGTGTGTGTGTGTGTGTGTGTGTGTGTGTGTGTTCATATCTCCCGTAACCGCACCGTGTCGTATTCATTCATTTTGTTCAGCGTTTCATATCTCACATCTTTCCTCACATTTGAAACATGTGTGTGTCTGAATGTTCTTTCTTTCTGCCGAGACACTGTGTTGTGTCTTTGTGTTGTTGTGTCTGTGTGTTGTTGTGTCTTTGTGTTGTGTCTGTGTTGTTGTGTCTGTGTGTTGTGTCTTTGTGTTGTTGTGTCTGTGTGTTGTGTCTGTGTGTTGTTGTGTCTGTGTGTTGTGTCTTTGTGTTGTTGTGTCTGTGTGTTGTTGTGTCTTTGTGTTGTGTCTGTGTTGTTGTGTCTGTGTGTTGTTGTGTCTGTATGTTGTGTCTTTGTGTTGTTGTGTCTGTGTATTGTGTCTTTGTGTTGTTGTGTCTGTGTGTTGTTGTATCTTTGTGTTGTGTCTGTGTGTGTGTTGTTGAGTATGTGTGTTGTGTCTTTGTGTTGTTGTGTCTGTTTGTTGTTTCTTTGTGTTGTTGTGTCTGTGTGTTGTTTCTTTGTGTTGTTGTGTCTGTGTGTTGTGTCTTTGTGTTGTTGTGTCTGTGTTTTGTGTCTTTGTGTTGTTGTGTCTGTGTTTTGTGTCTTTGTGTTGTTGTGTCTTTGTTTTGTGTCTTTGTGTTGTTGTGTCTTTGTGTTGTTGTGTCTGTGTGTTGTTGTGTCTGTCTGTGTGTTGTTGTGTCTGTCTGTGTGTTGTTGTGTCTTTGTGTTGTTGTGTCTGTGTGTTGTTGTGTCTTTGTGTTGTGTGTCTTCTGCTCTTTCTTCACTTGTGTTTTTTGTTACATGTTTTCTAGTTTTCTTTGTTCTCTTCACATTAATCTTTCAGATGAATCAATGTAAACTGGAGTGAAAAGTTGAGTCGTCCTTCACGTGAACCGAGTCGTCCTTCCTGTTGGTTTGTCATGATTGGATGTTTAATTAGTTGACTTGTTGCCACTTCCTGTACGAGCTCACATCATGATGACTTCCTGTATGAGCTCACATCATGATGACTTCCTGTACAAGCTCACATCATGATGACTTCCTGTACAAGCTCACATCATGATGACTTCCTGTACGAGCTCACATCATGATGACTTCCTGTATGAGCTCACATCATGATGACTTCCTGTATGAGCTCACATCATGATGACTTCCTGTACAAGCTCACATCATGATGACTTCCTGTACAAGCTCACATCATGATGACTTCCTGTACGAGCTCACATCATGATGACTTCCTGTATGAGCTCACATCATGATGACTTCCTGTATGAACTCACATCATGATGACTTCCTGTACAAGCTCACATCATGATGACTTCCTGTACAAGCTCACATCATGATGACTTCCTGTACGAGCTCACGTCATGATGACTTCCTGTATGAGCTCACATCATGATGACTTCCTGTACGAGCTCACATCATGATGACTTCCTGTACAAGCTCACATCATGATGACTTCCTGTATGAGCTCACATCATGATGACTTCCTGTACAAGCTCACATCATGATGACTTCCTGTATGAGCTCACATCATGATGACTTCCTGTATGAGCTCACATCATGATGACTTCCTGTACAAGCTCACATCATGATGACTTCCTGTATGAGCTCACATCATGATGACTTCCTGTATGACTCACATCATGATGACTTCCTGTATGAGCATCATGATGACTTCCTGTACAAGCTCACATCATGATGACTTCCTGTATGAGCTCACATCATGATGACTTCCTGTATGACTCACATCATGATGACTTCCTGTATGAGCATCATGATGACTTCCTGTATGAGCATCATGATGACTTCCTGTACGAGCTCACGTCATGATGACTTCCTGTATGAGCTCACATCATGATGACTTCCTGTATGAGCTCACGTCATGATGACTTCCTGTATGAGCTCACGTCATGATGACTTCCTGTATGAGCTCACGTCATGATGACTTCCTGTATGAGCTCACATCATGATGACTTCCTGTATGAGCATCATGATGACTTCCTGTATGAGCTCACATCATCATGACTTCCTGTATGAGCTCATAGCCTGCGGGGTCACAGCCCAGCCTCGCTGTCTTCATCTGGGAAAGCCTCTTCTAGAGGCTGCAGTCATGCATCACCCTGTGGCCGCATGGTCGCATGGAGCAGCACGCAGCGAGAGCTCTAAGCAGAGGGATGCACATCCTGATGCTGAGCAGCTCCCCACGCTGCAGAATGTTGTGGAAACACACCGCCTGTGTGTCTTTGCGGATCGTGGAGCACAAAGAGTCAGAGACATGTTTGTGATGTCATCAGCAGGAAGCAGAGGAAGCCATCATCAGTGGAGCCGTTGGAGAACGGGGAGCTGCTGTCATTGTCCCTGCTCGAGGCAGTTTGGTGATCAGATGTTCAACGACCACTCAGTGGAGGACAACTGTCGGCGTGGTTACCAGTGGCGGCTGGTGACTTTTTTTGGGGAGTGGGCGCAGTTGGGCGTCGTTGGTTTAAATAGTACTCCACAATGAGAAGAAAAAAGTTTTTCAGTCGAATATTCTAAAAAAACTCTTATTTCAAGAAAACAGCTCAACACTGTCCAATAACAACTATCGACAAACTGTAACTTTGGGCATGAGCGGTTCAGAGCAGAATGGTTTAAGAAACGTTGGGTTGGGTTTCAGAGGTTTACAGAATAAAAGAGGAGCTCAGACCCTCACATGAAAGAGGTTTAGAGCAGAATAGATTCAGGAAGAGAAACATCACATTTTACACTGGGTGTTAACAGAGTAGGCCACTAATTGTAGCATCCACACTGGGACTCTGCAGTAAGGTGGCACTGATGAGGTCTTTGAAGGCAACGCGTTCTCTGGTGTTTCCAAGTATGGTGTTACAAACCTACAGATAAATAGAGAGAGAGAGAGAGAGAGAGAGAGAGAGAGAGAGAGAGAGAGAGAGAGAGAGAGAGAGAGAGAGAGAGAGAGAGAGATAAGTTGTGGGGAAATATCTACTACAAACAAGATTTATACTCCAGACAAAAGCCAATAATCAAAGTTGACAAAAAACAATATGTTTTGTGTGTTGTAATGGCTCAACAACAGACAAAAAGCCAGGAGCCAGCTTGATGGCTGTAGCCTGGTGCTACGGCCATATAGATGCTAATAACCTTTGACTTTAACCATTATCATGGCTGGAGACACACAAAAAACTATGTTTTGTGTGTCTTGATGGCTCATCAACATATACAAAAGGCCAGGAGCCACCTTGATGCTCTCGCCTGGAGCTATAACACAAACTCACACACAAACTACAAAGCAAAATCGGAAGCGTGAAATAACCTCCCTTAGTGTTAAAATCAACACTAAGCCAGTGTTTATACAATCCACTCGGGTTCAGAGTTAAATTTACACTTTGGATAGTGTTAATATTTTAACTCTTTCATTGTGTTAATATCCAACACTCACAGTATTGTCTTATGACACATGAAAGTCTGAATACACAACAGTGATGAGAACTTAATTCAGGGTTTCACATTCATAAAGTTACACCGCTGAACTGCATGCTGGGTCGTCCTGTCAAACTCCATTGAACAGGATCTCACAGGATGTAAGTAAAACAGAAAGATTGTGGAATAACCGTATGTGTAGATAACTTAGTCAGGAGTGCATTGTGTTAACTCACAGAAACAGCCCCGCCCCCAGAGCCTCTTCACACCAGAAATGAGGTGAGGAAGGGGGAGGGGCTTTTCAGAGTACTTCTAACACCACCTGATTCTCTGTAAATGAACTCCAACACGAGGCGGCATCGTGCTCAAGCTGTTGTTGAACTGTTTTACTGTGAACACTCTGGACACTTTCTCCACCCTCACCGTCAGTTGAAAATGAAAGACCGTGAAAACCGGATGTACAGATAACTCGGTCAGGAGTGCATTTTGTTAACTCACAGAAACAGCCCCGCCCCCAGAGCCTCTTCAGCCCTGCCAGTGCTCTCTTAACACCCAAAACAACACTGATCAACTCAAAATATTTTACACTGGAAAATGAACACTAAGTAACACTACCCATTTTGCTGTGCACTCACCTCTGCAGCAATCCTTCCAAGCTTATTAGCATCCAGCTAACCAGCTCTGGTTAGCATGTATATGAGGAGAAGCTTCGGGTGGACGTCCTCCCGCGGTCAGTACTTTGCTGCTGGGTTTTTAAATCCGGACGTTCGGGTCCAACTCGTTCGGCCTCTTCTTGTCAACATCTGATCGTGGATTGAAAGATGTTTCGCGTAGAGACACCACAGAGTTTTCAGTCGCCATATCTCTGTTAGTTATGTTGCTCGCGTAGCTACGTGGGAGCTATACAGGAAGTGAGGGAATGATACAGGTCTCTGAGTCGACGAATAGTCCAGTCACGTTGAAATAAGAAGCGTTGTCATTGGCCAGAGATTCCAGTTTCATCCGCCAATGAGAAGCTCTCCTTGTAACGCCCGTGAAAAGTTTGCTTGCTGCCATAGACTCCCATTTGGCCGGCGCCCGAGAAAGGGGGCAAGGCTTTCACAGATGATGAATATTTATATTTGGTCACGTTTTACTGAAGTGGTTGTTGACAGGGGCTTACGGTCTCCCACACACTTTTAGCGCGTCAACACCTTATGTTTCTTATTTTAATTATTTGGTATATGTAGCGGCGTTCCGTCTGTGTTTTCATAACTCAGCTAAAGAGCAGCGGGCACAGTGAGTTTTCTCGCACGCGTATGAAATCAGACCGTTCGATTCCGTTTCTTAGTCTTTTATTTCTTAGCAAAAATGTACAAAATAATAAACGTTCAAAAACAATATACGGTCCCTTGATCACACGGTAAAAACTGTATGCTCTCAACCCTAATGCGGCTCTTTCCCCTCCACCTGATGCCATTATGACGTCATTTAAACACCTGGTGCGAGCGTCTGTCATTAACATAAACATCTTTCAATAAAATTCAAAAATAAAGTTCCTCCGCCGTGAGCATAATTCTAAATACTAAATTCTAAATACTTCTGACATTTTAGTTGATCTAAAACATATATATATATATATATATATATATATATATATATATATATATATATATATATATATATATTACATATATATATATATATAAAATCTCAAAATGTTAAGAGGGGCGGCGCACTAGCGCCCTCTATTGACGCACCGCCACAGGTGGTTACACAATTATTCACAACTGGCTGAGTGAATACATTTAAATAATCCGTAAAGGGATGTTCTCAGCTTCCTGGTCCATGAGCTGCAGGGACGTGGAACAGTTGTCTGAACATCGGCCATGACGAGGCCTCACTTCATGAGTCATGACATATAGAACCGTTACTTTACTGTATAGAACCGTTACATTAATATATAGAACTGTTACTTTACTATATAGAACCGCTTCATTACTATGTAGAACCGTTACTTTACTATATAGAACCGTTACATTACCATAAAGAACCGTTACGTTACGATATAAAACCGTTACATTACTACAAATAACCATTACTTTACTATATAGAACCGTTACATTAATATAAAGAACCATTACTTTACTATATAGAACCGTTACGTTACTATATACAACCGTTACTTTACTATATAGAACCGTTACATTAATATAAAGAACCGTTACTTTACTAGATAGAACCGTGACATTACGATATAGAACCGTTACTTTACTATATAGAACCGTTACTTTACAATATAGAACCGTTACATTAATATAAAGAACCGTTACATTACTATATAGAACCGTTACATTACGATATAGAACCGTTACTTTACTATATAGAACTGTTACTTTACAATATAGAACCATTACATTACTATATAGAACCGTTACATTACGATATAGAACCATTACATTACTATATAGAACCATGACATCACTATATAGAACCATTACTTTACTATATAGAACCAATACTTTACGATATAGAACCTTCACATTACTATATAGAACCGTTACATTACTATATAGAACCTTCACATTACTATATAGAACCGTTACATTACTATATAGAACCGTTACTTTACTATATAGAACCAATACTTTACTATATAGAACCTTTACATTACTATATAGAACCGTTACATCACTATATAGAACCATTACATTACTATATAGAACCTTCACATTACTATATAGAACCGTTACTTTACTATATAGAACCTTCACATTACTATATAGAACTGTTACATTACTATATAGAACCGTTACTTTACTATATAGAACCAATACTTTACTATATAGAACCTTCACATTACTATATAGAACCGTTACATCACTATATAGAACCGTTACATTACTATATAGAACCGTTACTTTACTATATAGAACCGTTACTTTACTATATAGAACCTTCACATTACTATATAGAACCGTTACATCACTATATAGAACCGTTACATTACTATATAGAACCGTTACTTTACTATATAGAACCAATACTTTACTATATAGAACCTTCACATTACTATATAGAACCGTTACATCACTATATAGAACCATTACATTACTATATAGAACCGTTACATCACTATATAGAACCATTACTTTACTATATAGAACCTTCACATTACTATATAGAACCGTTACATTACTATATAGAACCGTTACTTTACTATATAGAACCTTCACATTACTATATAGAACCGTTACTTTACTATATAGAACCTTCACATTACTATATAGAACCGTTACATTACTATATAGAACCGTTACATTACTATATAGAACCATTACTTTACTATATAGAACCTTCACATTACTATATAGAACCGTTACATTACTATATAGAACCGTTACATTACTATATAGAACCAATACTTTACTATATAGAACGTTCACATTACTATATAGAACCGTTACATCACTATATAGAACCGTTACTTTACGATATAGAACCTTCACATTACTATATAGAACCGTTACATTACTATATAGAACCGTTACTTTACTATATAGAACCTTCACATTACTATATAGAACCGTTACATTACTATATAGAACCGTTACTTTACTATATAGAACCTTCACATTACTATATAGAACCGTTACATTACTATATAGAACCGTTACTTTACTATATAGAACCTTCACATTACTATATAGAACCATTACATTACTATATAGAACCATTACTTTACTATATAGAACCTTCACATTACTATATAGAACCGTTACATTACTGTAAAGAACCGTTACATTACTATATAGAACCATTACTTTACTATATAGAACCGTTACTTTACTATATAGAACCTTCACATTACTATATAGAACCATTACTTTACTATATAGAACCTTCACATTACTATATAGAACCGTTACTTTACTATATAGAACCTTCACATTACTATATAGAACCGTTACATTACTATATAGAACCAATACTTTACTATATAGAACGTTCACATTACTATATAGAACCGTTACATCACTATATAGAACCGTTACTTTACGATATAGAACCTTCACATTACTATATAGAACCGTTACATTACTATATAGAACCGTTACTTTACTATATAGAACCTTCACATTACTATATAGAACCGTTACATTACTATATAGAACCGTTACTTTACTATATAGAACCTTCACATTACTATATAGAACCATTACATCACTATATAGAACCGTTACATTACTATATAGAACCAATACTTTACTATATAGAACCTTCACATTACTATATAGAACCGTTACATTACTATATAGAACCATTACTTTACTATATAGAACCTTCACATTACTATATAGAACCGTTACATTACTGTAAAGAACCGTTACATTACTATATAGAACCATTACTTTACTATATAGAACCGTTACTTTACTATATAGAACCTTCACATTACTATATAGAACCATTACTTTACTATATAGAACCTTCACATTACTATATAGAACCGTTACTTTACTATATAGAACCGTTACATTACTATATAGAACCATTACATCACTATATAGAACCGTTACATTACTATATAGAACCAATACTTTACTATATAGAACCTTCACATTACTATATAGAACCGTTACATTACTATATAGAACCATTACTTTACTATATAGAACCTTCACATTACTATATAGAACCGTTACATTACTGTAAAGAACCGTTACATTACTATATAGAACCATTACTTTACTATATAGAACCGTTACTTTACTATATAGAACCTTCACATTACTATATAGAACCATTACTTTACTATATAGAACCTTCACATTACTATATAGAACCGTTACTTTACTATATAGAACCTTCACATTACTATATAGAACCGTTACATTACTATATAGAACCAATACTTTACTATATAGAACGTTCACATTACTATATAGAACCGTTACATCACTATATAGAACCGTTACTTTACGATATAGAACCTTCACATTACTATATAGAACCGTTACATTACTATATAGAACCGTTACTTTACTATATAGAACCTTCACATTACTATATAGAACCGTTACATTACTATATAGAACCGTTACTTTACTATATAGAACCTTCACATTACTATATAGAACCATTACATCACTATATAGAACCGTTACATTACTATATAGAACCAATACTTTACTATATAGAACCTTCACATTACTATATAGAACCGTTACATTACTATATAGAACCATTACTTTACTATATAGAACCTTCACATTACTATATAGAACCGTTACATTACTGTAAAGAACCGTTACATTACTATATAGAACCATTACTTTACTATATAGAACCGTTACTTTACTATATAGAACCTTCACATTACTATATAGAACCATTACTTTACTATATAGAACCTTCACATTACTATATAGAACCGTTACTTTACTATATAGAACCGTTACATTACTATATAGAACCGTTACTTTACTATATAGATCCTTCACATTACTATATAGAACCGTTACTTTACTATATAGAACCGTTACATTACTATATAGAACCTTCACATTACTATATAGAACCGTTACATTACTATATAGAACCGTTACTTTACTATATAGAACCTTCACATTACTATATAGAACCGTTACATCACTATATAGAACCGTTACATTACTATATAGAACCTTCACATTACTATATAGAACCTTCACATTACTATATAGAACCGTTACATTAATATAAAGAACCGTTACATTACTATATAGAAGCGTTACTTTACTATATAGAACCATTACTTTACTATATAGAACCAATACTTTACTATATAGAACCTTCACATTACTATATAGAAGCGTTACATTACTATATAGAACCGTTACTTTACTATATAGAACCTTCACATTACTATATAGAACCATTACTTTACTATATAGAACCTTCACATTACTATATAGAACCTTCACATTACTATATAGAACCGTTACATTACTATATAGAACCGTTACTTTACTATATAGAACCTTCACATTACTATATAGAACCATTACTTTACTATATAGAACCTTCGCATTACTATATAGAACCGTTACTTTACTATATAGAACCGTTACATTACTATATAGAACTGTTACTTTACTATATAGAACCTTCACATTACTATATAGAACCGTTACTTTACTATATAGAACCTTCACATTACTATATAGAACCGTTACATTACTATATAGAACCGTTACTTTACTATATAGAACCTTCACATTACTATATAGAAGCGTTACATTACTATATAGAACCGTTACTTTACTATATAGAACCTTCACATTACTATATAGAACCATTACTTTACTATATAGAACCTTCACATTACTATATAGAACCTTCACATTACTGTATAGAACCGTTACATTACTATATAGAACCGTTACTTTACTATATAGAACCAATACTTTACTATATAGAACCTTCACATTACTATATAGAACCGTTACTTTACTATATAGAACCGTTACATTACTATATAGAACCGTTACTTTACTATATAGAACCGTTACATTACTATATAGAACCGTTACTTTACTATATAGAACCTTCACATTACTATATAGAACCGTTACATTACTATATAGAACCGTTACTTTACTATATAGAACCTTCACATTACTATATAGAACCGTTACATTACTATATAGAACCGTTACTTTACTATATAGAACCTTCACATTACTTGATAGAACCGTTACTTTACTATATAGAACCGTTACATTACTATATAGAACCGTTACTTTACTATATAGAACCTTCACATTACTATATAGAACCGTTACTTTACTATATAGAACCTTCACATTACTATATAGAACCGTTACATTACTATATAGAACCGTTACTTTACTATATAGAACCGTTACATTACTATATAGAACTGTTACTTTACTATATAGAACCTTCACATTACTATATAGAACCGTTACTTTACTATATAGAACCGTTACATTACTATATAGAACCGTTACTTTACTATATAGAACCTTCACATTACTATATAGAACCGTTACTTTACTATATAGAACCGTTACATTACTATATAGAACCATTACTTTACTATATAGAACCTTCACATTACTATATAGAACCGTTACTTTACTATATAGAACCTTCACATTACTATATAGAACCGTTACATTACTATATAGAACCGTTACTTTACTATATAGAACCGTTACATTACTATATAGAACCATTACTTTACTATATAGAACCTTCACATTACTATATAGAACCATTACTTTACTATATAGAACCTTCACATTACTATATAGAACCTTCACATTACTATATAGAACCTTCACATTACTATATAGAACCGTTACATTACTATATAGAACCTTCACATTACTATATAGAACCGTTACTTTACTATATAGAACCGTTACATTACTATATGGAACCGTTACTTTACTATATAGAACCTTCACATTACTATATAGAACCTTCACATTACTATATAGAACCATTACATTACTATATAGAACCTTCACATTACTATATAGAACCGTTACTTTACTATATAGAACCGTTACATTACTATATGGAACCGTTACTTTACTATATAGAACCTTCACATTACTATATAGAACCTTCACATTACTATATAGAACCATTACATTACTATATAGAACCTTCACATTACTATATAGAACCGTTACTTTACTATATAGAACCGTTACATTACTATATGGAACCGTTACTTTACTATATAGAACCGTTACATTACTATATGGAACCGTTACTTTACTATATAGAACCTTCACATTACTATATAGAACCTTCACATTACTATATAGAACCATTACATTACTATATAGAACCTTCACATTACTATATAGAACCGTTACTTTACTATATAGAACCGTTACATTACTATATGGAACCGTTACTTTACTATATAGAACCTTCACATTAGTATATAGAACCGTTACATCACTATATAGAAGATTTACATCACTAAATAGAACCGTTACTTTACTATCAATCTAGTTGTATATTACTTATTGGAAATGTTCTTTCCATCATGTGGAACACAAAGCAACAACAAATCCTCGCCCCGTGTCGCTCTGCAACTCCTGCTACCGTAGTTGTATTTTTCAAAAACACAAAACAAATATTATATATTATTTATTGCAAAATGGTTCAATCACAATTCTATTCTTTGGAGTGGGCGTCTCACGGTGACTTCCTGTGTGTGATGGACAGCTTCATGCCAACACAATCCAAGAACATGAAGTTTTAATGAGAGTTGGTTAAAACGATTTCTTTGTTGTTTAATTGATTTATTAGAATGAAGCTTGAGCTTTGGTCTGTTTGACGTAGTCGTCATGTTACAGACTCGCTGAACGCTAAATAAGCACATGTGCATTACTCATCTCCTATATTAGCGCCGCATCTCTTCACTCACTTTGACAATTTAATTATAGAATCATCAAGACTGGTAAATCATACACAAATTAAACTAAATAGAACTGTCAAAGGATGGACTGATGAACAAACATTCCTGCAGCAACTCTCCAGGAAATAATCGCCCGACACCGAGTTGCAAAAGCCAATCAGTGTTGAGAAGCTGCGCCTGACGGCTTGTCGCTTTAAATCTCTCCATTCTCTTATTGTTCTGTAGCTTCTGTTCTCAACGAGCTCTGCAACGAGGTTCCACGTCCAGATTGAAAGTTAATCCTGCATGCTCAAAGCTGCTGACCCCGCGGTCTGATCCATGCAGAGCACTTTAAAGCAGCATCACTTCTGGATCTTTACTCTTCTCTCAAAGAGGAGAACTTTCCTCACAACACAAGATGTTCAAGACAACACAGACTGGACTTTTCTCACCGAGGAAGAAAAACTGAACTGAAAACATGAAAAGCACTTATTGCTTTTGTAGAAAGTGAATCAACTGCTGGTCTTTAACATCTTTAAGGTAAGAAACAGACTGAACATGGACCAAAGAAGGAGTGGTTTGTCCCTCACAGGGACCCTTACTACTGAACATGGACCAAAGAAGGAGTGGTTTGTCCCTCACAGGGACCCTTACTACTGAACATGGACCAAAGAAGGAGTGGTTTGTCCCTCACAGGGACCCTTACTACTGAACATGGACCAAAGAAGGAGTGGTTTGTCCCTCACAGGGACCCTTACTACTGAACATGGACCAAAGAAGGAGTGGTTTGTCCCTCACAGGGACCCTTACTACTGAACATGGACCAAAGACGGAGTGGTTTGTCCCTCACAGGGACCCTTACTACTGAACATGGACCAAAGAAGGAATGGTTTGTCCCTCACAGGGACCCTTACTACTGAACATGGACCAAAGAAGGAGTGGTTTGTCCCTCACAGGGACCCTTACTACTGAACATGGACCAAAGAAGGAGTGGTTTGTCCCTCACAGGGACCCTTACTACTGAACATGGACCAAAGAAGGAGTGGTTTGTCCCTCACAGGGACCCTTACTACTGAACATGGACCAAAGAAGGAGTGGTTTGTCCCTCACAGGGGCCCTTACTACTGAACATGGACCAAACAAGGAGTGGTTTGTCCCTCACAGGGACCCTTACTACTGAACAGTACCTGTTCATAAAAAAGAAAACAGATGTATAAACTATAAATGTATGTATGTTAGCTTGTTGTTGCTCCAGAGTGCTGTTATATTGTTCTGATAGCATTACTTTAAAATAAAAGCTGCAATACACTAGTTTTTACTTCATTATTGAATTTTGCGCATAATGAGATTAATCACAGAAAAATAATGAGATTAATCAGTTAATTTCTTTTAACTTTGCCCAGCCTTAATCATAATGCAATACCAGTCAAAATAATTGCAATTAGATGTTGTTTTAAATTGGTTCAGCCTCATTCAATAAAGAAACTGGCTGTGTTTCCTGAACATGCCCAGAGGCGAACATGTTGTCCTGTAGCAGTCTCCACCTTTTGGGTCCACACTGGGACTTTCGTGGAGCAAGACCACAGTTGAAGGGCTGAGTGAAAGGAATCCACCTGTGGGGCTCCTCTCATCACAAAGTGCTACATGCATTCAGCCATGTTGACGCCTGTGAATCCCACTGGTCACCTCCTCCCACCCCTCCTGTCGCCTGCTCTCTTTGGCTCTTGTACTGCTTCCACATGGTGAGCTGGTGATGATGGTGATGGGCTGATGGTGATGAAGAAGTAATGATGGTGATGAAGATGTAATGATGGTGGTGAAGATGTAATGATGGTGATGTACTGATGGTGATGAAGATGTAATGATGGTGGTGAAGATGTACTGATAGTGATGAAGATGTAATGATGGTGGTGAAGATGTAATGATGGTGATGTACTGATGGTGATGAAGATGTAATGATGGTGATGAAGATGTAATGATGGTGGTGAAGATGTACTGATAGTGATGTACTGATGGTGATGAAGAAGTAATGATGGTGATGAAGATGTAATGATGGTGGTGAAGATGTAATGATGGTGATGTACTGATGGTGATGAAGATGTAATGATGGTGATGAAGATGTAATGATGGTGGTGAAGATGTACTGATAGTGATGAAGATGTAATGATGGTGATGTACTGATGGTGATGAAGATGTAATGATGGTGATGAAGACGTAATGATGGTGATGTACTGATGGTGATGAAGATGTAATGATGGTGATGAAGACGTAATGATGGTGATGTACTGATGGTGATGAAGATGTAATGATGGTGATGTACTGATGGTGATGAAGATGTAATGATGGTGATGAAGATGTAATGATGGTGATGTACTGATGGTGATGAAGATGTAATGATGGTGATGAAGACGTAATGATGGTGATGTACTGATGGTGATGAAGATGTAATGATGGTGGTGAAGATGTAATGATAGTGATGCACTGATGGTGATGAAGATGTAATGATGGTGATGAAGATGTACTGATAGTGATGAAGATGTAATGATGGTGATGTACTGATGGTGATGAAGATGTAATGATGGTGATGAAGATGTACTGATAGTGATGAAGATGTAATGATGGTGATGTACTGATGGTGATGAAGATGTAATGATAGTGATGTACTGATGGTGATGAAGATGTAATGATGGTGATGAAGATGCAATGATAGTGATGTACTGATGGTGATGAAGATGTAATGATGGTGATGAAGATGTAATGATGGTGGTGAAGATGTAATGATGGTGATGAAGACGTAATGATGGTGATGTACTGATGGTGATGAAGATGTAATGATGGTGGTGAAGATGTAATGATGGTGATGAAGATGTAATGATGGTGATGTACTGATGGTGATGAAGATGTAATGATGGTGATGAAGATGTAATGATGGTGGTGAAGATGTACTGATAGTGATGAAGATGTAATGATGGTGATGTACTGATGGTGATGAAGATGTAATGATAGTGATGAAGATGTACTGATAGTGATGAAGATGTAATGATGGTGATGTACTGATGGTGATGAAGATGTAATGATGGTGATGAAGATGTAATGATAGTGATGTACTGATGGTGATGAAGATGTAATGATGGTGATGAAGATGTAATGATGGTGGTGAAGATGTAATGATGGTGATGAAGACATAATGATGGTGATGTACTGATGGTGATGAAGATGTAATGATGGTGGTGAAGATGTAATGATGGTGATGTAATGATGGTGATGTACTGATGGTGATGAAGATGTAATGATGGTGGTGAAGATGAAATGACGAAGATGTAATGATGGTGATAAAGATTTAATGAGGGTGATGAAGATGTAATGATGGTGATGAAGATGTAATGATGGTGATAAATATGAAATAATGGTGACGTACTGATGGTGATGAAGATGAAATAATGGTGATGAAGATGTAATAATGGTGATGAAGATGCCAGCCTTCAAGACATGTAAATATGTGTGAATGTTTAAATATGATTTCAAAACACCTTAAAATGACACCTCAGCGTGGGAGTCAGCTGGTAGGATGACATCATCAAGGGGTTCTGCCATATGTACATATGTAAATATCCAGATGTATATCAAGGCCTAAAAATGCTGGGATATTCTTCATAAGCCAAATCTCACAGCCCACCTTCGTAGCCATGTAAAGTGCAGATCTAAAGCAATTAATTTGGTTTGAACAATGTTATTACAAAAGATGGCCAAAACCATGAAAAGATGGCTGTCATAAACCATAATTCTTATTAATTTAACTGCCAGAAACTTTGCAGAGCTGTACAAGATTTAATTCAACCAAACAGATTACCTTAATCTCCAGAGCGTCCTCTGCCTCCATGAAATATACCAATTAGTAAAAAAGCCTCACGTGTTGCACAAATACCATGAAGACACCAGCGGAGCAGTTCTATTGGATAAGAACTCCTGCAAGACGCCGCGGGTTAGAGCTGGAGCGCAGCGGTGCCAGAACGAGATAAAGAGACGCGAGTAAAGAAGAGAGAGAGAGAGAGAGCGAGAGAGAGAGAGAGAGAGAGAGAGAGAGGTGAAGGTAAGATGGATGGCTGTTTGACCAGCGGCCCGAGCAGCTTTTTATGGTCCAGGAGAGAAAATGAGGCGTCTCTCACCGATCCATCACCACCAGTTAGTGACTCACCGGGGCCAGTCAATGGTTGCAGGCATGTGTGTGTGTGTGTGTGTGTGTGTGTGTGTGTGCGCGTGTGTGCGTTTGCGTGTGTGTGTGGACACCAGATGATGACAGCATCCTGTCTTAATCGCTGCCTGTGAGCTATGTCATGGAAGAGGACGTCTGGTGAAAGGTGGAGCTTTAGCAAACAGGTGGAGCAGGTAGTCAGAAAACAACACGCTACACTGCCAATATATGCTGCTGCTGCTGCTGCTGCTGCCGAAGATAAATGACCTGTGAACACACCGTTACAGTAGTCCAGTCTACTGAAGATAAATGACCTGTGAACACACCGTTACAGTAGTCTACTGAAGATAAATGACCTGTGAACACACCGTTACAGTAGTCTACTGAAGATAAATGACCTGTGAACACACCGTTACAGTAGTCCAGTCTACTGAAGATAAATTACCTGTGAACACACCGTTACAGTAGTCTACTGAAGATAAATGACCTGTGAACACACCGTTACGGTAGTCTACTGAAGATAAATGACCTGTGAACACACCGTTACAGTAGTCTACTGAAGATAAATGACCTGTGAACACATCGTTACGGTAGTCTACTGAAGATAAATGACCTGTGAACACATCGTTACAGTAGTCCAGTCTACTGAAGATAAATGACCTGTGAACACATCGTTACGGTAGTCTACTGAAGATAAATGACCTGTGAACACACCGTTACAGTAGTCTACTGAAGATAAATGACCTGTGAACACACCGTTACAGTAGTCCAGTCTACTGAAGATAAATGACCTGTGAACACATCGTTACAGTAGTCTACTGAAGATAAATGACCTGTGAACACATCGTTACAGTAGTCCAGTCTACTGAAGATAAATGACCTGTGAACACATCGTTACAGTAGTCTACTGAAGATAAATGACCTGTGAACACACCGTTACAGTAGTCTACTGAAGATAAATGACCTGTGAACACATCGTTACAGTAGTCTACTGAAGATAAATGACCTGTGAACACACCGTTACAGTAGTCTACTGAAGATAAATGACCTGTGAACACACCGTTACAGTAGTCCAGTCTACTGAAGATAAATTACCTGTGAACACACCGTTACAGTAGTCTACTGAAGATAAATGACCTGTGAACACATCGTTACAGTAGTCTACTGAAGATAAATGACCTGTGAACACATCGTTACAGTAGTCTAGTCTACTGAAGATAAATGACCTGTGAACACACCGTTACAGTAGTCCAGTCTACTGAAGATAAATTACCTGTGAACACACCGTTACAGTAGTCTACTGAAGATAAATGACCTGTGAACACATCGTTACAGTAGTCTACTGAAGATAAATGACCTGTGAACACACCGTTACAGTAGTCTACTGAAGATAAATGACCTGTGAACACACCGTTACAGTAGTCCAGTCTACTGAAGATAAATTACCTGTGAACACACCGTTACAGTAGTCTACTGAAGATAAATGACCTGTGAACACATCGTTACAGTAGTCTACTGAAGATAAATGACCTGTGAACACATCGTTACAGTAGTCTAGTCTACTGAAGATAAATGACCTGTGAACACATCGTTACAGTAGTCTACTGAAGATGAATGACCTGTGAACACACCGTTACAGTAGTCTACTGAAGATAAATGACCTGTGAACACATCGTTACAGTAGTCTACTGAAGATAAATGACCTGTGAACACACCGTTACAGTAGTCTACTGAAGATAAATGACCTGTGAACACACCGTTACAGTAGTCCAGTCTACTGAAGATAAATGACCTGTGAACACACCGTTACAGTAGTCTACTGAAGATAAATGACCTGTGAACACACCGTTACAGTAGTCTACTGAAGATAAATGACCTGTGAACACACCGTTACAGTAGTCCAGTCTACTGAAGATAAATGACCTGTGAACACACCGTTACAGTAGTCTACTGAAGATAAATGACCTGTGAACACATCGTTACAGTAGTCTACTGAAGATAAATGACCTGTGAACACACCGTTACAGTAGTCCAGTCTACTGAAGATAAATTACCTGTGAACACACCGTTACAGTAGTCTACTGAAGATAAATGACCTGTGAACACATCGTTACAGTAGTCTACTGAAGATAAATGACCTGTGAACACATCGTTACAGTAGTCTAGTCTACTGAAGATAAATGACCTGTGAACACATCGTTACAGTAGTCTACTGAAGATGAATGACCTGTGAACACACCGTTACAGTAGTCTACTGAAGATAAATGACCTGTGAACACACCGTTACAGTAGTCTACTGAAGATAAATGACCTGTGAACACACCGTTACAGTAGTCCAGTCTACTGAAGATAAATGACCTGTGAACACACCGTTACAGTAGTCTACTGAAGATGAATGACCTGTGAACACACCGTTACAGTAGTCTACTGAAGATAAATGACCTGTGAACACATCGTTACAGTAGTCTACTGAAGATAAATGACCTGTGAACACACCGTTACAGTAGTCTACTGAAGATAAATGACCTGTGAACACACCGTTACAGTAGTCCAGTCTACTGAAGATAAATTACCTGTGAACACACCGTTACAGTAGTCTACTGAAGATAAATGACCTGTGAACACATCGTTACAGTAGTCTACTGAAGATAAATGACCTGTGAACACACCGTTACAGTAGTCTACTGAAGATAAATGACCTGTGAACACACCGTTACAGTAGTCCAGTCTACTGAAGATAAATGACCTGTGAACACACCGTTACAGTAGTCCAGTCTACTGAAGATAAATGACCTGTGAACACACCGTTACAGTAGTCCAGTCTACTGAAGATAAATGACCTGTGAACACACCGTTACAGTAGTCTACTGAAGATAAATGACCTGTGAACACATCGTTACAGTAGTCTACTGAAGATAAATGACCTGTGAACACACCGTTACAGTAGTCTACTGAAGATAAATGACCTGTGAACACACCGTTACAGTAGTCCAGTCTACTGAAGATAAATGACCTGTGAACACACCGTTACAGTAGTCTACTGAAGATAAATGACCTGTGAACACATCGTTACAGTAGTCTACTGAAGATAAATGACCTGTGAACACATCGTTACAGTAGTCTAGTCTACTGAAGATAAATGACCTGTGAACACATCGTTACAGTAGTCTACTGAAGATGAATGACCTGTGAACACACCGTTACAGTAGTCTACTGAAGATAAATGACCTGTGAACACATCGTTACAGTAGTCTACTGAAGATAAATGACCTGTGAACACACCGTTACAGTAGTCTACTGAAGATAAATGACCTGTGAACACACCGTTACAGTAGTCCAGTCTACTGAAGATAAATTACCTGTGAACACACCGTTACAGTAGTCTACTGAAGATAAATGACCTGTGAACACACCGTTACAGTAGTCCAGTCTACTGAAGATAAATGACCTGTGAACACACCGTTACAGTAGTCTACTGAAGATAAATTACCTGTGAACACACCGTTACAGTAGTCTACTGAAGATAAATGACCTGTGAACACATCGTTACAGTAGTCTACTGAAGATAAATGACCTGTGAACACACCGTTACAGTAGTCTACTGAAGATAAATGACCTGTGAACACACCGTTACAGTAGTCTACTGAAGATAAATGACCTGTGAACACACCGTTACAGTAGTCTACTGAAGATAAATGACCTGTGAACACACCGTTACAGTAGTCTACTGAAGATAAATGACCTGTGAACACACCGTTACAGTAGTCTACTGAAGATAAATGACCTGTGAACACATCGTTACAGTAGTCTACTGAAGATAAATGACCTGTGAACACACCGTTACAGTAGTCCAGTCTACTGAAGATAAATTACCTGTGAACACACCGTTACAGTAGTCTACTGAAGATAAATGACCTGTGAACACACCGTTACAGTAGTCCAGTCTACTGAAGATAAATGACCTGTGAACACACCGTTACAGTAGTCTACTGAAGATAAATGACCTGTGAACACATCGTTACAGTAGTCTACTGAAGATAAATGACCTGTGAACACACCGTTACAGTAGTCTACTGAAGATAAATTACCTGTGAACACACCGTTACAGTAGTCTACTGAAGATAAATGACCTGTGAACACACCGTTACAGTAGTCTACTGAAGATAAATGACCTGTGAACACACCGTTACAGTAGTCTACTGAAGATAAATGACCTGTGAACACACCGTTACAGTAGTCTACTGAAGATAAATGACCTGTGAACACACCGTTACAGTAGTCTACTGAAGATAAATGACCTGTGAACACACCGTTACAGTAGTCCAGTCTACTGAAGATAAATGACCTGTGAACACATCGTTACAGTAGTCCAGTCTACTGAAGATAAATGACCTGTGAACACATCGTTACAGTAGTCCAGTCTACTGAAGATAAATGACCTGTGAACACACCGTTACAGTAGTCTACTGAAGATAAATGACCTGTGAACACACCGTTACAGTAGTCTACTGAAGATAAATGACCTGTGAACACATCGTTACAGTAGTCCAGTCTACTGAAGATAAATGACCTGTGAACACATCGTTACAGTAGTCCAGTCTACTGAAGATAAATGACCTGTGAACACACCGTTACAGTAGTCTACTGAAGATGAATGGCCTGTGAACACATCGTTACAGTAGTCTACTGAAGATAAATGACCTGTGAACACATCGTTACAGTAGTCCAGTCTACTGAAGATGAATGCATGAACAAGTTTCTCCAGATCCTGTTCAGACATGAGTCCTCTAACCCTTGACATGTTCTTCAGGTGATAGGAGGCTGACTTTGTAATTGTCTTGATGTGGCTGTTCAGGGTGAGGTCTGAATCCATAACTACACCTAGATTTCTGGCTTGGTTTGATGTTTTTAACATCAGTGATTGAAGCTGAGCGCTCACTTTCAATCAGAAACAATAACTTCTGTTTGATCTTTATTTAATTGAAGAACATTCTGGCACATCCAGATGTGTTTAGTCAACTGTTTCCAAGGTCAAGAGGCTTGACTTATTTGATCCTTTTTGCTCTCAAAATAGCTTATTCAAATAAACTAAATCAACAAATCAGCTCCTTCAGTTGACCTCCATGAGTTTGGATTTGTAATGTAACTGCAACTCTGTCTATGGAGTGCTCCTCCCCCTCCCGCTCCTTTAAATGGCCAAAGCAGCTGCATCCTGTAGGCACAGACACACACATGCCACAATGACACAACACACGGCGGTTTGGGTTGACGAGCAGAGCGCCACATCGATCCACCGGCCGGATTGATGTACAGTCTGTTATTTTGCTGTGTCGAAGACCCTTGTACCGCTAATAGTGCCATTTGTTCATGCCGGCTGTCCCCGGATCAATAGATGAAGGGGATATTAGCAAAGCCCCTCTGTTGTGTCAGGATACAATCCACCACTGGAGCGTCACATCTGATTCACAGAACGGGACAAAAGAGAGTTAGGGGGTAAAAGACCAACATCACTGTTGGTTCAACAACGTTATGGTTTACATTTGGTTTTAATCCTCTTGGGATAACCAGTTGCGCATGCGAGTTGCGCAACTGTTAACGGCGTACGGTGAACTTTTAAAATCAGCATTTCCTCTTGGGCCCAGAGACTCTCGATATAGTCAGAAACGTTGTTCATGGAGCTGCAGGCTGCAGCTTGTTGTCTTGACTCGCATGTACATGAACTGTGAGGCTTTAAAACTGATCGCTGATAGCTTAAAATACTGTTAGCTTAAAGCAGCAAATCCTATTGAAAAGCACGCAACATATCTCTCGCTGGCGACTCGCGTGGTCCCTGCGGGCGACAAGGTGCCTGCAGGCCCCGTGTTGGCTACCTCTGGTGTAGAACCATGCACGAGATGCCAACCTTCGCCCAGTCACTCCCATTCATACCCTGATGGCTGAAGGCGTCAACCAGCTCATCGGCATCTGATCTAAACTCCTTCACACACACTCACGCCACTGGAAGAACAACTCTACCTCCTGAGCCGAACAGCTACGTTCTGCTGTGAAGTCTTGATCCTCACACACGTCTCTGACAAGGTTGAGGACACAAGAGATATTTAACATGCAGAAACAGTCCTGTGAAGAAGCCCATGTTGTGGTCACAGTTCCTTTTTGAATCCTATTCCCTCAAGATCACAATATATCAAGCTTATTACGTAAGGACATTCAATCTGATGGAAACAGATTGAACATCTCCTTTCTTATATAATATTGCATTTATTGAGTTTTCTTCTGCTCATTATCTTCTTATCTCGACAAACAACGTTGAATCATCAAGAGGAAATCAGGTTTCGGTCTTCTAAAGACAGCAGCCACACTGCCAGCACGCAGCCGTGTGCTGTACAGGAGATGGACGTCATTAAGGAAAGATCTGTTTGACCCATGTGTAATGATATGCATCCCTTAAATTACAGATTGCAGATGTAACGCACGCATCATACCCGCTGCTCAATGACAACAGGCATTTAATCAGTCAAAGGAGAAGGACATTATACATTGTACCGAGCTGCAGATAAGAGTACAGCTGAGGATCGAGCGTGACAGATTCTACCTTAATGACTTACTAACGGGATGTTATTGAGTCATTCACACCTGCTTGTCAGTGTGTAGTGTTCCAGGTTCCAGATAGATGTGTGTCTGCAGTTTGTATTTTGTATGATGACATCACCGTCTGCATGGTTACGCATTGCTGCCTCAAGAAAATGTTGGGTAACAAAACTAGTTTTGTTGACATAAAAGGCAAATAGTTGTGTTATTTCAAGTCATTTTCCCAATGTAATGAGTTCATGATATCGTTATCTTGTGAAACTTACCGCAGTAACGAGATGATGAACTCAACAGTAGACTGACTTCAGAAGCCAACTCAATGACTTTTAAAGCAGTCACAACATCTTCCGCTGGTTCAAAGGAACCGGTGCTACATTTCTCAACAAAGTGGCAAACTGCAGATCAACGACATTACCAGGCCGATGTGAGGATTATAGAAGGCTGGTTTATAAACATCGCGGAAACTACTCACCAGGCAAAAGGAATGTTCATTTATGGCGACAACACGTAATTCACTTACTGGCATTCCAGCAGGTCAGAGGACGTAAGGGCAGTTCATAGAAGTTTGGGATCCTGCATCCATACTTTGGAGTGAGTACTGCTGCATGGAGTTTCATTCACATGATTGTTTACTGCTACAACCAGTGTGGTCCATCCGGCTGTGTGAGGCTGTGAGGCTGTGATGCTTGTTGCTATAAATGCTAGCGTCAAAATGCTAGTATGCTCACAATGAATGTACATCAAACATCATCTCATGTCATAGTTAATTAACGATTAACATTGTTGTATGCGGCTAAAATCTTCGGATAACAATATTAGTCCATCCATTAATATCAAGCGTTTCAAATGTTGTGTTATAGAAATAAACTGTAAAGCTTCCTCTCTCTGTTTGGCACAAGTTTACACTTGACAAACGAGTCTTTCAGGGGAATCAAAGTCATTCTCAATCAGTCAGTCGCAAGACACATGAACCAGATTCTCTTCAGAATCTTAGAAGCAGACTATGAAAGCAACATTTCCATTGTTAATGTTTTTTTTCAATAACATCTGCCACAGGTTAAGGCTAAAATATTGAAAATGTCATCAGTGACTGGAGGCATGAGATGAAGCATGAACCCGGGGCTCCAGGGTTGAGGGTTAAAGGAATACATGTTGTACGAATCGCTGTTGCAAATTAGCTCCATGTGAATTTAAATATGACAGGGTTGGCAATTGAAGATGTGTCTATTTCCCCGTGCTATTTGATGGTCATGAATAAAGAAACAATCCTTTCTTTGCTTTCAACAGATCAGACACAGCAGCAGCTATCTGGAGCTCAGTCGTCCTGCCCTTCTGAAGCTAATACGCAATAAACCTAATCTATCCTTAATGCAATCACTTCTATTCAAATCTAATCCTATCCCATAGTCCTAATTGGATCTGGTAGATCATGTTACACCCTCTGGCTGCCTAGTTGTCATGGTGATGGGTGGTAGATACTTCCTGGGCCGACGGGGCTGGCGGAGAAGACACATTGCTTTCATTGCTTTACAGACAACATGTCTAACAAGAGCTGTTTAATCTGCTGCAGACATGTCTGCTGCTGAATGAAGGTCTAAATGTACAGGAGTTCATCAAACTGCTCGGAGAAAAACAAACATCTACTGACGCCGAATAGATGACAACTTGATCAATAATAGTGTCTAAAAAGTCAACACACCTCCCGAGCTGAATTGTATGTCCATGCTGTTGCAGTGTTAGAGAGACGTGTGATGTTACAATAGCTGCGCTGTGCATGAGTCTGATTGGATCGTTAACAGTTAGCTGATACCTCACTGAGAATATGCACCCTTAGAGTGATGGAGGCGTTTGTGATACTGGGAGTTGCGTTGGCAAATTGGTCCCATGGGAAGGGCCAGACGTAGAGCGTTGCATCGACCCTCGCTGAATTGTCCATGATGTAGCCGCATTACCTTGCCGAAACACGGGAAACGCTGGAGCCAGACCTGGGAGGGAAGCTCGGCCGCGAGCAAGCGAGCAACGTGGTAATCCTGCGTGCTGACCACACCAAACGCCAACAGATTACCTGCAAAGTCAATGCGCAGCTGCTGCGTAGACGCTGCGCTGAGGCTGGTTTTAGGTGAGGCTGGTTTTAGGTGAGACTGGTTTTAGGTGAGGCTGGTTTTAGGTGAGACTGGTTTTTAGGTGAGGCTGGTTTTAGAAGAGACTGGTTTTAGGTGAGACTGGTTTTAGGTGAGGCTGGTTTTAGGTGAGACTGGTTTTAGGTGAGACTGGTTTTAGGTGAGGCTGGTTTTTAGAAGAGACTGGTTTTAGGTGAGACTGGTTTTAGGTGAGGCTGGTTTTAGGTGAGACTGGTTTTTAGGTGAGGCTGGTTTTAGAAGAGACTGGTTTTAGGTGAGACTGGTTTTAGGTGAGGCTGGTTTTAGGTGAGGCTGGTTTTAGGTGAGACTGGTTTTAGGTGAGACTGGTTTTAGGTGAGGCTGGTTTTAGGTGAGGCTGGTTTTAGGTGAGACTGGTTTTAGGTGAGGCTGGTTTTAGGTGAGGCTGGTTTTAGGTGAGACTGGTTTTAGGTGAGACTGGTTTTAGGTGAGGCTGGTTTTAGGTGAGACTGGTTTTTAGGTGAGGCTGGTTTTAGAAGAGACTGGTTTTAGGTGAGACTGGTTTTAGGTGAGGCTGGTTTTAGGTGAGACTGGTTTTAGGTGAGGCTGGTTTTTAGAAGAGACTGGTTTTAGGTGAGACTGGTTTTAGGTGAGGCTGGTTTTAGGTGAGACTGGTTTTTAGGTGAGGCTGGTTTTAGAAGAGACTGGTTTTAGGTGAGACTGGTTTTAGGTGAGGCTGGTTTTAGGTGAGACTGGTTTTTAGAAGAGACTGGTTTTAGGTGAGACCGAATAGGTGAGGTCAAATAAAACTCCAAGATTCCTTACGGTTGTGGTGGATGCCGAAGCAATACCATCCTGAGAAACTACATAATTAGATAATTGATTTATAAGGTGTTCTGGGCCGAGTAAAATAACTTTGGTCTTATCAGAGTTCAGCAGCAGAAAGTTACAGGTCATCCAGATCTTTATGTCTCTAAGACACGCCTGAAGTTTAGCAACCTGGTGGATTTCATCTGCTTAATTGATAGATATAATTAAGTATTTTCAGCATAGCAGTGAAAATGTATTAAATGTTTTCTAATAAGAAAATATAAGGTAAATAGAATTGGTCCAAGTACAGAACCTTGTGGAACCCCATAACGGACAGCAGTGGTCATTGAGGCTTCATTATTTACATAAACAAACTGAGATCGATCTGATAAAAAGGACTTAAACCAACTTAATGCTGTACCTCTAATACCAATCAACTGGTCTAGTCTCTGTAATAAAATGTCATGATCAACGGTGTCAAATGCAGCAAGTCCAGAGACAAGTCCCCTATCTCATGCAACTAAAAGGTCATGAGTAAAGGTCACTAGTGCCGTCTCTGTGCTACGGTGCTTTCTAAATCCTGACTGAAACTTCTTGAATAAACTATTAGAATGTAAAAAGTCACACAACTGATTTGTGACTACCTTCTCCAGTATCTTAGAGAGAAAGGGAAGGTTAGAAATAGGTCTGTCGTCAGCCAACAGCTCTAAATCAAGGGTGGCTTCTTAAGGAGAGGTTTAATGAAAGCCCCGTTAAAAGACAGTGGTACATGACCCGTTAGTAAAGACCCATTAATAATATCTAATAGGGAGGTGCTAATTAAAGAGATAACTTCTTTAAGGACTTTCGTCATAACAGGATCCAGGAGACAGGTACAGGATCTAGAAGTAGAAACCATTGAAGACAATTGGTGGATGCTAATGGGAAAAAAAATCTATCCAGACACAAATCAGGGCCCGCAGCCGCCTCCAAGTCCACCTCACCTGAGGATGGACCAGCAATAGTCGAGGCCAGGAGATCATCAATCCTGCCTCTAATGGTCAGAATCTTATCATTGAAACAATTCATAAAATCATGACTACTAAGCTCTGTAGGAACACGTGGATCCACAGAGCTATGACTCTCAACCAGCCTGGCCACAGTGCTAAAGAGAAACCCAGGGTTATTCTTATTTTTGTTTATTAGTTTTAGTAATAGGCTCCTCTGGCAATACGGAGGGCCTTCTTGTATGTTCTCAAACTATCCCGCCAAACTAACCAGGACTCCTCCAGACCACTGGAACGCCATATGCGCTCAAGCTTCCACGATGCTAACTTCAATATGCAGGTCTGAGGGTGATACCATGGAGCTAGTCTCCTTGTTTAATACTCCTCTTTTTTAGAGGAGCTATCGAGTCCAGAGTCACTCTTAATGAGCCAATAGCACCATCAACAAGATGATCCATCTGGGACGGACTAAAGTTAGTACAGGAGTCCTCTGTTATAGTGAGACAGACTAAAGTTAGTACAGGACTAAAGTTAACACAGGAGTCCTCTGTTATAGTGAGACAGACTAAAGTTAGTACAGGACTAAAGTTAACACAGGAGTCCTCTGTTATAGTGAGACAGACTAAAGTTAGTACAGGACTAAAGTTAGTACAGGAGTCCTCTGTTATAGTGAGACAGACTAAAGTTAGTACAGGACTAAAGTTAACACAGGAGTCCTCTGTTATAGTGAGACAGACTAAAGTTAGTACAGGACTAAAGTTAACACAGGAGTCCTCTGCTATAGTGAGACAGACTAAAGTTAGTACAGGACTAAAGTTAACACAGGAGTCCTCTGTTATAGTGAGACAGACTAAAGTTAGTACAGGACTAAAGTTAGTACAGGAGTCCTCTGTTATAGTGAGACAGACTAAAGTTAGAACAGGACTAAAGTTAGTACAGGAGTCCTCTGTTATATTGAGACAGACTAAAGTTAGTACAGGACTAAAGTTAGTACAGGAGTCCTGTGTTATATTGAGACAGACTAAAGTTAGTACAGGACTAAAGTTAACACAGATGTAATAAACTAAAGTTATGAGTGACTTCATGGGACTCAATAGCCTAACATGCTTTTCTTAATGTTTGCTTGTGTTGATTTGGATATCTCCATTAATTGTGCATCCGTGGAAAAATTTCTTATGTCCCCTTCGTCTCTGATGTTGCTTCCGGCCACTCTTGCTCTCTTTGCCGGTGGCTCGGTGTTGGACGTGCCTTCTCCAGCCAGGATATTACTCCAACACTGTCTTTCTTTGGGATTTGGTGCCCAGTAGCTTTGAACGGCGCTTTCGGATTTATGTCCACTCACTGACATGATTTCTCTTGCTTCCAACCCAGCATTAGAGAAAGTTTGAACTAAGGTGCTGCGCAGGCAGTGATTGGTGTTGATCTGTGTGCCCTCCGTCTTGCATATCCTGGGCAACATTGTTGCGAGATAATTTACGCCTATTGGCTCCATTCTGTACTTGCGACAGAGAAAATCAATTATCATTATTATTAAAGAGTGTTAGGGTTGGCTTGCTGAAGTGCGTAAAGATTAGCCTAATAAAGACAAGACCTACCAAATTGTTTCCGAAGCGGCAGCGCTCGTCTTTGGGTGTAGGTAAAATGCAGGTGCGTCGGGGGGTAGGAGTGACAGATATTTTTACAAGGAGGTGACAGGACAGCGGGGGTTTCTTGGAAGAGAATACATGTACCCACGATGCATGTCTTTCTTGCGCTCCTGTGGATCTTTATGATTCTTTGTCTCCTCGTTGAATGTCATGCTGGCATACTTCTGTCCATTCTCATCTGTGAAAACAGCGAACGACCCCGCGGTCAGCCGGCGGTTACCCTTCTTCCCTTGTCCTCCAAAGTGCAATTGGATGTCGAACCAGACTTATCTAACTAGACCCTCTGGTGCGGTCGGATCCAGTGAGGCCTTAATTGTGGCTCGATCGCAGGCTGGTATGGATCCATGATGTTTAGTTTTGTCGTGTCCCTGTCGTCTACAGCTTTTTACAACGCCAACAAAAACGTTGTTGGATGGAACGCGCTGTCCTTCATCAAACACCAGCACCGACTCAATGGTGGATCATTTAGGTATCTGTTCAGTCCTGAATGCAGGCAGACGTAACCGCTGATCCCGTAGTGCTCACCCTTTCCATTGCGCACAGTGCCAAAGAAATCCCGCAGTATTTCTTCTTTTTTTATGGTCTTCAGGTCTACCGTTTTCTTCATCTCTTCGCACCAGTTGGTGAAGTAGTTAGCTGCCCACTTTGTTTGGCTGACGGTGTTTTTTTTTGTTGCGCAACATTTTATAAGTCTCAATTTGTTTCTTGTCTATGGTAGCATGACGTCCACCTGAATTATCCTCTTCGGCTAACCACTCATCTAAAGTCGTTCTCCCCAGAAGATCAATGTTGACACGACACGTTTGCCAAATGTCAAGCTGGAAATGACAACTAACGGTCGTGAACTTTAAATCACCTGTTATTTTGAGTGTGCACTGATATGGAACGCTGGTTGATGTAAACAGGCTGTACAGTACTTTAATGTCTGAATTAACTACCCCAGTGACTCACTCTCAACCAATCAGAATGCTTGATTTGATCTACCCGTATTATAATGAATATTGTTTTGATACTACCACATTTCACTTCATAATATATTACACCTTTATAACAGAATAATGTGCCTGCCTTTTTTTAATTAAAATATATATATATATATCTATTTTACCTTGTTATGACATTGATTTTCGCGAAAAAGCTAAAAGAAATTATTGATGAGAGAGTGTCAATGGAAACGTGCCCACAACCCGATGTATGAACAGAAACACATGAGAACAGTCCTAACGCTCAGACGCGAGTGAAGCAGAAGTAAGTTAGATGCATATTTGAGAAGCTGGACAAGTTGAAGTACAAGTCATTTTGTCAATGCCTAAGTATACAGATAGATCATGTGTGTTTTTGTAGACTTAATACTTATGATATGCAATAAGATAACATATTGCTGTATAATACTGATGTACTATATTGAATATTGTTTTGCTACTACTACATTTCACTTCATAATATATTACACTTATATACCATTATAATGTACAAAAAACAAAACATAAAAAAAACATATATATATATATATATATATATATATATATATATATATATATATATATATATATATATATATTACCTTGTCCTGTAATACTGTTGTACCACCATGTTGAGACTCTACTTTGAGGAGACGGCACTGTTGGTCTAAGCTAAACACTGGAATATTTTTTCCACCTGGTAAACCTCAACAAACACACTTCTCTTGAGCGTGACAGCGATTATGACTGCACACCTATATTGTAATTAACTGGGTAATACACTTTTTTTTTTTTACACTTAGATCTTAAAACCTTGAATATAATCAGGGCCCATTGAAATCGGATGGAAAATGTAACTCAGCAACAGTGCAAAAAAAGTTGGACATGCCCGGAAAACCTCTAATGGGAGGCGTCCAGGAGGCATCCGGATTAGATGCCCGGAGGAGTAGCGGCTCGATGTCAAGGTCCCTGCTGGTGTCCGAGCTCCTTACCCGATCTCTCAGGCTGAGCCCGGCCATGTTGCCTCTTTTTTACCGGGGTGTTTTTAAGTCATGGGCCCTTTTTAACCATAAAAGGGGCCCTGAAGCCAACTCTCTGCACTGGTTGTTGAGAGAACCACTGGTCAACGGAGCCAGGCTGGACGTCAGCGACCACACCACACACGGACTGACGGCGGCGCTGATCCAGTCTGGAACCCTGACCCTGCAGCAGCTGGTGGATGCGGTGGGGCCGGCCCTGACCGACACCCAGACCCTGGGCTCTCTGCTGGGGCTGCAGTCGCTCTGGGTGGTGGAGAGAGTCCTCGGGCGCTGGTCAAACAAGCTGACGGGAAAAGAAAGACGCCTCCTGAGGGAGGACCAGGCCAGGACAAGCCTGGACACTACAGACCCCTACCCGGAGGACCAGGCCAGGACAAGCCTGGACACTGCAGACCCCTACCCGGAGGACCAGGCCAGGACAAGCCTGGACACTGCTGATCCCTACCCGGAGGACCAGGCCAGGACAAGCCTGGACACTGCTGATCCCTACCCGGAAGACCAGGCCAGGACAAGCCTGGACACTACAGACCCCTACCCGGAAGACCAGGCCAGGACAAGCCTGGACACTGCTGATCCCTACCGGGATGACCAGGCCAGGACAAGCCTGGACACTGCAGACCCCTGCCCGGAGGACCAGGCCAGGACAAGCCTGGACACTACAGACCCCTACCCGGAGGACCAGGCCAGGACCAGCCTGGACACTACAGACCCCTACCCGGAGGACCAGGCCAGGACAAGCCTGGACACTGCTGACCCCTACCCGGACATCATCCTGAGCCCGGGGCTGGGAGAGAGGACCGGCCCTCTTCTGAGAGTCATCAACACTGCCAAACTAACAATGAACAATGCAGACAAGGAGACTCTCTGCCGCAACTGTGGGAAGTGCATCCACCAGGCCGGGCAGACCCCCCACTGTGTGGGCAAAGAGATGGGGCCGGATGGTCCCAGCCCCCATTGGAGGGTTTTATACAAAGCCCCCCTCAAGAAGCGGACAGGTGACCTCCAGTGGAGGATCCTGCACGGTGCCGTTGCTTCTAACGCCTTTTTATCTGTTCTTAATCCCACCGTTCTGAACGGGTGCCCTTTCTGTGGTAATGAAGAGACAGTCGACCACATTTCCACTGAGTGGAAGAGACTCACTAGTCTCTTCTCTCTTAACATTGGTTTTTACACGCTGTGGCGTTGCTTTGAATGACAACATTTTCATCATGGGGGCGTCTACAACAAACATTTTAAAAACAAGCGGCAGCTCCTCAACTTCCTCTTGGCCGAAGAGAAACTGGCCGTTGACGTGACCAGGAAGAGGAAGGTAGAGCGGGGGGACGGGCAGGAAGCGGCGGCAGCGTGGAGGACGAGCCTCCGGGCCGGACTCTGGATCCAGTTCAGGTTTCATCACCACGTCGCATATATATATATATATATATATATATATATGTGTGTGTGTGTATAAAGAACACAGAACTTGTAAAACTTTGAAAAATATGTAAATAAAGAGTGTTTGTAAAAATCAAAGAAAATCTCTCTCTCTCTGTCTTTCTCTCTCTTCCAACATCTCCAGCCTTGTAAATAATTTAAGTTTCAATATGATGTATTTAATTCTACTCAGAAAATGATATGAAATGTAATAACATTTGCATAATTGTGCATTAATTATACATTCAGTATTTCTTTAATGAGTTAAGCAGACTTTCTGGAGGCAGCGGACCCGTCTTCCAGGTCAAGCGCTAATAAATCATATATATATATATATATATATATATATATATATATATATATATATATATATATATAAAGCTTCCTCTCATTCACACATGATCATTTTCCTCTTCTCTTCTAATATAAATATATATGTTGTTTGGGTTTGCAAAGAAAACGCAGGCTGAATGCAACAGAAACAGAATATTCAGGATTTCGTTGAAGATTTGTTCTTCTATTGTTTACTTCTATTCTCGCTTCATTGTTTTATTTCTCTCTCTGCCTTCTTCTCTTGCACATGTATAAAGTTTCCTCTCATTCACACATGATCATTTTCCTCTTCTCTTCTAATGTATATATATAAATATATATATATATATATATATATATATATATATATAAATATATATATATATATATATATATATATAAATATATATATATATATATATATATATATATATATATATATATATATAACTTCTTCATATCTCTGGTGAAAACATACCTTTAATCATGTGGCTCAACTGTTTTGGTGCTAGAAATTGTTTCACCAAAGGGTAAAACAATTTAAAGCCGTGGAATATATGAATAAAATGGAAGACACGTGTAAATAAATGTCTAAAACCAGATGTGTTATTGCATGTTGGTAATGGTCAGCTGTGTCTTTGCGGCCTGCGTGCAGCCTGCTGGTGATCTGCAGAGACGCAGCTGCTGCAGCGATGCTGTGTGTTGTCCTCTGGACGCTGGCAGCTGAGAATCCTCTCTGTAAAATACATCACTGATACTTAGTGTAAGATCACTGAAAGAGAGTAACGATTACACACCAACACACAACGAATGCTACGTGCTAACACTAACAGAGAGCCATCTATGGTCCGGTTAGCAGAAGCCAATGTAACAGTAGTTACAGTCTTACAAACATAACTGAGATCCAACCCTACTAGTCGTACTAAATTCACTTCAAGAAAGGTAACGGGGATCGTGACAATATTTTATTACGCACTGTTCAGTCTCATAAGACACCATAAAGCCATCTATAAGTCACGTTAGCTCGCTGCGCTAATTCGGGTTAGCTAGCATTAATGTCAACACGATATTTTCAGTCTTACAAACAGATAACAGAGATTTAACACTACTATGCATACTAAGTTCAAGTCAAAAAAAGTTAACGGGGTAGTAACAATATGTTATTGTGCACTGTTCAGTCTCATAGACACCCTTTACGTTGCGTTAGCTTGCTATCAGTAGCTACGTCTTAGCAGCAGCTCAAGCTGGCTTACAGTTCCTGTTACTACGTAAATATGCTATTGCAAAGTTCTGTAGATACACTTACCCATTTTCCGACGGATCCCCTTTGTTGGCGTTGTCCTCTTTATTGCTGGTATGGTATCCTTCAGGCTGTGAAGCTGCTCTGTGCTCTCCAGTATAGCTTCAGCTGAGGCTAAACTGCCTGCTCCTCTCATGACACAGCTGTGTGTAGAAGGCTCATATCTCGCTGTGTGAATCACCTACGATGACACGAGGACTGGACAAGGAAGTGTAACGTCTACTGATGCCGCCAGACTTCAAACCATATCTCTGTGAGGTTTTATCGCGAAGATATTAATTTATTACAAATGTCAATGTCTGTGTGGCACGGCGGTTAAACTGTCTGGTTAAACTGGCAGGTTAAACTGTCTGTGTTTCTATGTCGGAGGAAATTGAAGGTAATATGAACAAAAGAAAAGTAAAACGATCCTGGGAAATGTTTTAAAAAATCCAAAACGCACATCCATAAGATGTTCAGCAGACGCTGGCAGTTCAGACCCATGAAACTGCCCAGCTCTGATAGAAACCTCTAAAGACATCCTTCTCTGTATTGTTCGGTCTTCGGCTGATCAATCTGCCTCAAACGGAGTTTTCAGCAGCAGCAACACCAGGAGATGACCCGGCATGAATGGAAAAGAACCAGACAAAAGTGTCCAGACACTAAATATAAAGCGGGAAAAATCACGTGCTAGTTCTGTATGAGGCTTTGTGAGACATATTAAGAATTTGTCAAATACTTTTATGTGTTGCGATATAACCGAGCCTGCTGGGGAATGCTAAATGTAGCACATCCATCCTGCTGCCGCATGCACCGCACGGATCACGTAACACAAACGGCAACACGTCCTTCCCGCCGTTCATCTTTTGCTGCCGCCAGACAGGAAGGGACCTGAAATGGGCCTCGGGGGTTCAGCGAGAGCGTCGGCCCAGAGCGCAGCCCATTACATGACATATGAAGCCATACGTCTTCCAGCACCGTTGCTCTTAAATTATTCAGCGGCCTCAAACAAGCAGCACGAGCTCACGTTTGCTCACATTTCCTCTGTAAAAAAAGAAAATGCTTTTCATCTAAAGCCTCACCATTACATGTTTCCCTCCTCTCGCTGCCTTTTCACCCCGTCCGGCTCTTCAGTGCCTGCTTTCGTTCCCTCACTCGCACCACGTTCAGGGCCAGAAGGCAGCTGGTGGAGCGTGGACTGTGGTTGGTGGCAATGAAGCGCAGCAGAGGAGCTTTCACCTTATTGCAAGTGACTGACTGCTGGAGGCTCTCACTACAACTTAACCCTGTTCTCCGTAACGTTGTCTGCTGTAACAACCACACACCCTGGCGTTCTGCTTTGGGCATGGAGACACAGGACTTCCTGTATTCAATAAACAAAAAAAACACACGCTGCAATATTGTTTAAATGTTTAAATATGAATATAGGTCCTTGATATAATTTTAGCTTATCTGCTAAGTTTATTTTGTAACTGCATTCCTGCAAATTCTAATTTAAATGGAGGAAATAAAAACTGCAACTTCATCTGGATGTCTAAGTTGGTTTGAAAGAAGCGGCTTCAGAGAGAGAGACGGTCCGTCTCAGTGGGATGAGGAAGAAGAAAAGGAAGAAGTGAGTAAAGGAGCTGAAGACAACAGGGCCCATGCTTCTGATGTCTGGCTTGTGACGGTTGATGTGCATTGATGTCAATGAGAGATGTTACTCTCCTGAATGACATCATGCAATGTTGGGTCAAAGTAATATCTGCTCCCATTATTTTGCTTTTGGATAATGTATTGGGTTAAATCCTTATGGTGGGTTTAGCCTAATAAAAGGTAGAAATACTCTTCTACCTTGGGTTCATGTGACATACAAGGTGGCAGATGTTTCCTAGAGGAGAGGATCAATGTCCATGGCTGGGGGGAGAACATGTTGAGATGGCAACTCCTTGTCTCTTGAACGTTCTTGCTCATCCACAGACTGCTGCTCCATGACCTTTGACCTCTTCCAGGGGGTTCTGTTGTTCACATTATTACGCATAAAACATGTCTGTGGTCTGCTCGCTCATGTTGCTGAGCGGAGTGAAATCCAAACAAGCGGCAATTCTGATGCCTCCGTCTGCACAGAGACGTGTTCTTTACCACAACAGAGAAGCGACAAGCCTTCACAGTTAGCTCGTTACGACGTGTGAGACCCTGAGAGAGCTGCTCATACCCTGCACCTCCACTTCCTGTCGGAGGAGTTAACACCAGCTGTTTATCTGGCTCCTCTCCGGTCGCTGTATTACACTACTGCTCACTGATATTTACCTTTCCTGAGCTGCGGCCAGCAGCTAATCACACCTGGACCGCTCCTCAAGGCCACGCCCCCTGGATGCAGCCACGGAGATGAATCAATGTCAGCCCTGAAGCCCGTGGTGATGCCGTGTGTGTGTGTGTGTGTGTGTGTGTGTGTGTGTGTGAGAGTGTGTGTGAGAGTGTGTGTGTGAGACAGAGAGAGGAGGAATAGGATTCATGGCTTGGATGGGGACCAAGATTGTTGATTGCAGATCATCTTCCTTATCAGCTGCTGAGTGCCTGTGAGAGAGAGGAAGACCAAGTGGGGAGGTTCATGTCAATGTGTGTGCGTGTGCATGTGCGTGCGTGCGTGTGTGTGATTAAATTAAGCAATCCCAGAGCAACCGATAACTCATTAATGCCCCCTGAAAGTTGCTGTTCCAAAAAAGATCCTTTTCATGCCGGAACAGAATACGGTTAGCTGGTGTGAATCCAGCGGCCCAAAGGTCCTATGACAGGCTCAGTAGTCACAACTGATGCCGCTAAGAGCAGAAATATAATAAACATATTTGCTGTTGCGGGGCCGGCGGCGGTGGCGTGGCCTTCGGTGGCGTGGGCGGCGGTGGCGTAGCCTCCGGCGGCGATGGCATTAGCCTCCGACGGCGGTGGCGTGGCCTCTGGCGGCGGTGGCGTTAGCTTCTGGATCTTTACTCTTCTCTCAAAGAGGAGAACTTTCCTCACAACACAAGACGTTCAAGACAACACAGACTGGACTTTTCTCACTGAGGAAGAAAAACTGAACTGAAAACATGAAAAGCACTTATTGCTTTTGTATACAGTGAATCAACTGCTGGTCTTTAACATCTTTAAGGTAAGCAACAGACTGAACATGGACCAAAGAAGGAGTGGTTTGTCCCTCACAGGGACCCTTACTACTGAACATGGACCAAAGAAGGAGTGGTTTGTCCCTCACAGGGACCCTTACTACTGAACATGGACCAAAGAAGGAGTGGTTTGTCCCTCACAGGGACCCTTACTACTGAACATGGACCAAAGAAGGAGTGGTTTGTCCCTCACAGGGACCCTTACTACTGAACATGGACCAAAGAAGGAGTGGTTTGTCCCTCACAGGGACCCTTACTACTGAACATGGACCAAAGAAGGAGTGGTTTGTCCCTCACAGGGACCCTTACTACTGAACATGGACCAAAGAAGGAGTGGTTTGTCCCTCACAGGGACCCTTACTACTGAACATGGACCAAAGAAGGAGTGGTTTGTCCTTCACAGGGACCCTTACTACTGAACATGGACCAAAGAAGGAGTGGTTTGTCCCTCACAGGGACCCTTACTACTGAACATGGACCAAAGAAGGAGTGGTTTGTCCCTCACAGGGACCCTTACTACTGAACATGGACCAAAGAAGGAGTGGTTTGTCCCTCACAGGGACCCTTACTACTGAACATGGACCAAAGAAGGAGTGGTTTGTCCCTCACAGGGACCCTTACTACTGAACAGTACCTGTTCATAAAAAATATATATTTATGAACTATATATGTATGTATGTTAACTTGCTGTTGCTCCAGAGTGCTGTTATATTCTTCTGGTAACATTACTTTAAAATAAAAGCATGCAACTAGTTTTTTACTTTATTGTTGAATTTGGCGCATAATGAGATTAATCGTGATTAATCGCAGAAAAATCTTGCGATTAATCGCGATTAATTTTTTTCAACTTTGCCCAGCCCTAATATATATATATATATATATATATATATATATATATATATATATATATATATATATACATACACACACATAAAGATGAACATATCAATGTAATCCAGCGGTTAATAAAAGGTTCTGGTCCGAGCTGATGAAGCGGATGTTTTAAGGCCTGCAGATTAACTCAAGGTAAATTGAGCTTTGGCTAATTGTTGACACGTCGTATCGGCCCAGCACCGATCAACCCCGACACTGATGTATGATTGTCATTGCTACGAGGCAATATGGCTTCACAGTGACGATAGATTCGTTCCCTTTGTGTGGAATCTGTTCCTTAACACACACATGCTGTGTGAAACAGCCGTTCTCCTCATCTGTCTTCTGCGGTCTTAAGAGGACACTAAAGTGACAGCACTTGAACAAACTGTTTTCAGTGAGGAGATAAACAGCGTACAGTGTGACACTCATAATCATTCCTAAAGCCGCTGTCACCTGCTGGTGCACATCTTACCCCATAGCTCAACTTCTCCTGCACTCTATGAATATGGTTGCTATTCCAGTTTGATGGATGAAATAAAAAGGTGCTATGATTGTGTCAGTATATTATGCCTTTTTCCAGATGGCCTCTTTTTCTGCTTTTTTATCGTGCGATATAACTTTTGGAGTCACCGCGGTAACAGCGGAGCAGATTTACTGGAAATGTCTGGTTTTATGACCTGAAAGTAGATCTCCACTATGGCCGAATGATACAGGCAGACTGTAACACAACCACACGCTGACAGTTAACAAGGACGGGAAGTTAAAGTGGCAACAGACAAACCATATAATTAAGTGTGGCTTCAGCCGCATGGGGTCAGAGACCCCATGCTGGAAGCACACTTCATGTTCTCCTGCGGGCTTATTATTATTATTATTCTTCTTATAGTCAAACCACTACTCCTCCCAGAGCGTTGCCAGCACATGCGCAAAAATTACATCGAAACGTGCGGTTTGCGCGGGAATCGTGAGCTATGACTTTTCTAAGAGATTCGCCCGTACGTTTTCCCGAAAAATGCAAAAAACATAAAAAAAAATTCACGAAACGTTCGTAGAGGGTGGCGCGCCAATTAACAGAGTGAGAAGAAGCGACAGAAACTGTTAAAAAAATAAAACGTATTTTGTCTTTACTCCCACAATGTTCACTCTTCATACACCATTGTTGGATAGAAACGTTGGAAATCTTGTCTTCTGTCATAAACTGCGGTCGATAGGAATCCAACGGACTCAGACGTCTTGAAATCGGACTGAATGTGAGAGCAAGTCCACCTCGCTCTGCCATCCGCCGCCATGTTAAATCTCCCTCCAAAAGCACGTCTCCCCCGAAGCTCGTACCTGATTTGTAAATCGCCCGTACAGACACATGTTTTATCGTACAGACTCGCCAGTCACAGTATCTGTTCATCAGGTCTTCCTAACGCTCAATATGCGATATCGAAGCAATAGTGGCTTTTAAAGTACCATTTTTTTAAAATAGTTTGAAAGGAGTTCCACAGTATTTAGGTCTATTAAGCTCAGCGTAAGGAAGTCCCTTTGAAGTCATCACCATGGCAACCTTTGATCTAGCGACCCACAGGTGTTCTCGTTAGGGCAGTTTAACAGACACGCAGACACTTACACACGCACACACAACACAGATGACTTCTGTCTCTCTGTCTGTTTGTCTCACACACACAGACACACAGACACACACACAAACAAACAAACACCTACACAAACACACACACAAACACACACACACAAACACACACACAAACACACACACACAAAGACGTTTACGTGTGTTTTATATTGTGTAGTTGTCAACACTGTGATCATTAATAAGGTCATATGATATTTCATATACGTTTGTGTGTGTTCAGGACGTTCAGTAGTTTATTTCCTTAAGTCCACAGTCCAGTCTGCCTCTAATCAGTCTGCTGGCGCTCACTTGGTCACCATGACGACGGCAGCACACAGGTGCTTCATATCAGCCAATCAGTTTAACACACAAACCAACTCAAGTGCTTTGGAGGAGAGACGGGCGTCAGAAACAAAAGCTATATATTGCGACGTCTTACGGCAGTAGTAGCCACACTTTCAAAATTTCTTGCGAAATTTTCTAGTTCATTATATGATGCTAACTTCACATGATACTAACTGCACAAGATTCTAACTTCACATGATGCTAACTGCACATGATGCCATGCTGCTAACTGCACATGATGCCATGCTGCTAACTGCACATAATGCTATGATACTAACTGCACATGATGCCTTGCTGCTAACTGCACATAATGCTATGATGCTAACTGCACATGATGCCATGCTGCTAACTGCACATGATGCCATGCTGCTAACTGCACATAATGCTATGATACTAACTGCACATGATGCCTTGCTGCTAACTGCACATAATGCTATGATGCTAACTGCACATGATGCCATGCTGCTAACTGCACATGATGCCATGCTGCTAACTGCACATAATGCTATGATGCTAACTGCACATGATGCCATGCTGCTAACTGCACATGATGCCATGCTGCTAACTGCACATAATGCTATGATGCTAACTGCACATGATGCCATGCTGCTAACTGCACATGATGCCATGCTGCTAACTGCACATAATGCTATGATACTAACTGCACATGATGCCATGATGCTAACTGCACATGATGTCATGATGCAAATTGCACATGATGCCATGCTGCTAACTGCACATGATGCCATGCTGCTAACTGCACATAATGCTATGATACTAACTGCACATGATGCCATGCTGCTAACTGCACATAATGCTATGATGCTAACTGCACATGATGCCATGCTGCTAACTGCACATGATGCCATGATGCTAACTGCACATAATGCTATGATACTAACTGCACATGATGCCATGATGCTAACTGCACATGATGCCATGATGCTAACTGCACATGATGCCATGCTGCTAACTGCACATGATGGTATGATGAAAATTGCACGTGATGCTAACTGCACATGATGCTAAAGGGTTGTATAGAAGATCACTGTGGATGCCTGAGTTACCTGAGTTAAGAGAGAAGAACGCCATAAATTTGATATCATATGTGTTATTTTTTATTAGATATTAATTAGGGTTGGGCAAGTTAACGTGTTAATATCGCGTTAAATTTTCAAACAATTAACGGCGTTAACTATTTGATCATGCGTTAACTGCCTTTTTTTATTTAAAAAAATTTATAGAAATTTTAGGGTTTTACTTTGAACACGATAATTTACTTCCGCCCTCGGGCTTCCATATTATTATCGGACATTTGCCGAGTTGAGCCACACAGGGACCCTTACTACTGAACATGGACCAAAGAAGGAGTGGTTTGTCCCTCACAGGGACCCTTACTACTGAACATGAACCAAAGAAGGAGTGGTTTGTCCCTCACAGGGACCCTTACTACTGAACATGGACCAAAGAAGGAGTGGTTTGTCCCTCACAGGGACCCTTACTACTGAACATGGACCAAAGAAGGAGTGGTTTGTCCCTCACAGGGACCCTTACTACTGAACATGGACCAAAGAAGGAGTGGTTTGTCCCTCACAGGGACCCTTACTACTGAACATGGACCAAAGAAGGAGTGGTTTGTCCCTCACAGGGACCCTTACTACTGAACATGGACCAAAGAAGGAGTGGTTTGTCCCTCACAGGGACCCTTACTACTGAACAGTACCTGTTCATAAAAAAGAAAACAGATGTATAAACTATATATATGTATGTTAACTTGTTGTTGCTCCAGAGTGCTGTTACATTGTTCTTATGACATTACTTTAAAATAAAAGCTGTAATACACTAGTTTTTACTTCATTGTTGAATTTGGCGCATCATGTGATTAATCGCAGAAAAATCATGTGATTAATCGCGATTATTTTTTTTCAACTTTGCCCAGCCCTTCTTTGGTCCATGTTCAGTAGTAAGGGTCCCTGTGAGGGACAAACCACTCCTTCTTTGGTCCATGTTCAGTCTGTTTCTTACCTTAAAGATGTTAAAGACCAGCAGTTGATTCACTTTATACAAAAGCAATAAGTGTTTTTCATGGTTTCGGTTCAGTTTTTCTCCTCGTTGGTAAAAGTCTGTGTTGTCTTGAACCAGTGACCTGACGTCTGGTTGAAGAGGTGGAGGTGTGAAGGACAGCTGACAGGTATCAGCAGCAGCTTTGAGCATTAATGTTCAGTCCAGACGCTGAGCTGCTGGTAGACTGAGCGCCTGAGAAGCTTTGAGAGGCGACTCAGCGACTCGCGGTGCTCGTTGAGGACAGAAACTACAGAACAACACGAGCTTTCACGTCAGGATCAAGTCTGCAAATCGTCCGGTGAGGCTACGGAAGCACTCGTCGCACCGAAATGAATCACCTTCAAAGTAAAAGCTCCCCCCCAAAAAATGCACTTCACACATGATCAAGAATTTAATGCCGTTAATCCATTGAAAAGTGAACACAATATTAACGTGTTAACTTGCCCATCCCTGATACGCCTACCACATGTTGTATTTCTATGTCACATACCCTGCAGGGCTGCTTTGTTGAAGGTAATGAGGCCATTTCTTGTGAACACAATGAGATATCAACAGGCTTTTGGTAAATTAATGATCCCCTTTGAACTATTATTGATCCACAGGAGATTTTGTAAGAATCACACTCAGCCTTTTGGAGGATTTGGCAAGCCCGTGTTTTCCACATAATGTTTTTGTGGAGCAGATACAACCGGATTAAACCGGTGAGCTTTTCCAACTCAATGGTTGTCAAGTCTTTTTATTTATTTTTTATGTGGTGCTATCAGACTTCCTGTACGTTTTAGAGCATGGTCCCGGAGACTTTATTTTCAGTGTTCATGTGTTACATGTGCATACCAAGTTTCATACATGTAGGTCAACCGTAGTGCTGGGGCTGCTTAAATTAATATTTGTAGGGGGCGCTATCGAGCCAAAGTGCCATTTTAAAGCATTCAAATCATATCGGTTAACTACATCTCTGCCTTTAAATGTGTGACCACGAAGGATGGGTCACCACGGCAACAGCGTAAGACGAAACATCAAAAGCTTTGGGCGATGACCTCATGAAAGTCCTTTGTTTGTGTTGAAGTAACTTGATGTCGATCTGATTGACCTCCAAAGAGAAGCGAGCCAAAGTATAGAACATGTTCCTTCCTGTTACTATCAGGTGGCGCTATGACTCATTGCAAATTACTGCCAAAGGAAGTTTGGATTCTTCGGTTTGGTTTTGTGGTTACTTTGTCAGCAGGATTATGGGAAAAAAAACTGCTGGCCGATTTCCGTGGAACTTGAAAGGGTGAAAGGCAAACGGCTGCACCTGAGAGGAAGAGTCCAGCGGCTCTGAGAGGAAGAGTCCAGGAAGAGTCCAGCTCTGAGAGGAAGAGTCCAGCGGCTCTGAGAGGAAGAGTCCAGGAAGAGTCCAGCTCTGAGAGGAAGAGTCCAGCGGTTCTGAGAGGAAGAGTCCAGCGGCTCTGAGAGGAAGAGTCCAGGAAGAGTCCAGCGGTTCTGAGAGGAAGAGTCCAGCGGCTCTGAGAGGAAGAGTCAAGGAAGAGTCCAGCGGCTCTGAGAAGAAGAGTCCAGGAAGAGTCCAGCGGCTCTGAGAGGAAGAGTCAAGGAAGAGTCCAGCGGCTCTGAGAGGAAGAGTCAAGGAAGAGTCCAGCGGCTCTGAGAGGAAGAGTCCAGCGGCTCTGAGAGGAAGAGTCCAGCGGCTCCGAGAGGAAGAGTCCAGAGGCTCACAGGACAGAATCAATAGAAATCCATGTTGGCAGACACGTACCTTCGTTCACCAGTCAGTTAGTTGTTCTAACCTTCCTTCAGTCGGACATGTTGTTTCCCTCACTGGGTCCTGGGCGTGTACTCTGAACTTTAAGAAAGCCCAGACGGTGCGACACATGGCTGCGTATGTCAGTGAGTGTAGCGCTGACTCTACGTGCAGTGGAATGAGGTGAAGGCAGCTTTGCAAAGAAGCTCAATTAGTTTTAATGAGTTAGCACCAATCAATGGTGTTATGGATGGTGAAGATGGGAGCCGTGGCTGCTCAGTGCGACTGTGTGGGAGAGAACAAGGGAGACGGGCAGAGGGAGCATGCTAATATTCTGTGTGCAAGTGTGACTGTTGGTAATTAAAGCCCAGGCGGAGAGCGTGTGCAGCAGGAGAGCGCTAACGTTGACCTTTTCAAGTGTGACAGTTAAAATGGTGTCAGGAGCCGGCACGACACCGAGCGAGAGGGGGAGGAAGGCGTCGATGTGTCGGCTGGCCTGGAGGCTCCTCCCACTGTTGATGACGTTGGGTTCTGAAAAAAAGGCCCAAAGACAATCTGTAGCACTTCTTCTGTTTGACTATGGAGCTCTATTTTGCATTGGGGGAGGGGGGAGGGGTCTAATATATTTGTCAGCTTCAATCACAAGCCACATTCCAGCCTGTTATCATTCCCAGTCACAGGTTCATCTTGCGCCTATACTTCACTCTAGTAATAAGACAACACAATGCTGCGTAGTTTGCACAAGACGGAAATCACTTTTATTCTCGTCCCACACTTCACGAGAACATTTCCTCTCCATTCGTTTTTCCCTTCACAGTAAAAGCCCCAGAAACGTACATCAGAACACTGATTATTAGAGAGCTGTCCAAGTACTCAATATAAGAGATAAGAGTTATAACAAAACATGAAAAAAACAATCCAACTAAACTGCATTACTAAAACACTGCACCTCTCTGTAGAAGCTATTTTGGGCGATACAAAATAAACTGAATTAAATTGAATAGAAGCAGCCCAACTCCCGCTGTTCTCCCCGGCAGCCTCTCAGCCAGTCCATCGGTGCGCTTCAGTGAGCATCGTCAGGGCCAAACACGCCTCCATGAAAAAGACATGAAGTAAAACCGCCACCAAGTCCGTTTCTCCTCCTTCAGCCATCCAGTGTTAAAACAAGCAAAACACTCAACATGTCAAAAGTTCTCTCGCAGTAAAAATCCAGCAGCAGAACTCTGCTGCACTCTGCTGTGTGTCCTGTTGACACGCTGACCAATCACAGCGCATGTTGATGGTCATGCTGGGCCACCAACCAATCACAAGTATGCCAAGAACAGACTTCTGTAGTTTTGGAGTTTGGACTTTCTTCAATTGAAACAGCAGCGGACTCAATGACGTCGCTACGCTAGCCGTTCTTTTTTCACACATGCACATACACATGCACTTAAAACATGCACTTAAACATGCAAGTATATGTGCACGTACACATGCACACAAACCAACGGCGGCGTCCACTTCCTGCAGTGAAGCTGCTCTTGTTCAGTCGAGTTCACTCTGATGAAAAAAGACTCAATGTCAGATCACATGGTTTTTTTGTTTACATTGTTTTCATTCTAAATAAAAACGGCTGTTATTTGAAGTCAGTGTGATTCTTGCCTCACAGAGAGGAGCACCTTTCATCAGTTCCCAAGGAAACCTTTCTTTCTTGAAGTTTCCGTCCCCATAATTGCAGATTACATAACACTTATTAAAACTTTTTGATGAGGTGTATTATTTCCACAGCCTGGAAAGCTTCATGTCATGGTCAGTGACAGTTGTTGAGATATCTTGTAAACGGATATGAGGCCATCAGTTTTGACAAAAAACAAAACTTATTTCTTTACATATTTTCACAATGGCTGGTTTTGGATTTCATAATTATTTTAGGGAAGAAAATAACCAATTTAACAATAACTCATTGTCAAGAGAATTATACATTCAGGTTTATTCATTTATGTATGATTACATTTCATTTTGCCCGATCGTCTAATGCCATAATTTTCTATTTCTATTTTTTAAACAATAAAGGCGTTAGCATTATGTGGGAATGTGTTTGTAAAGAAATAACAGAACAAGCCGAGTAAAATACTTAAATACAGACAATTCAGTTTGACATGGGCTGTCCCTGCATATGGATGCGGGCAAATCACTGTGAAGGAAACGCAAACGTTCTTGTGGTTTCAGACATTGAAGCGTGTTCCGCCGTGTGCGGCTCACCAGAAACCCAGACCTGCTTTCATCACTTCAGCCGAGATATTTATGGCACAAGATTGTCCTGTCAGATGTCATGCATGTTGTCAGCGTTACAAATCACGTCACGTCATGCCATAGCTTCAAATTACAGTGGCGAGAACCACAAATCTGTCCGTATATAATCTGGGCTGACATGCTTTATGGTGCTTGGAAGTGGCAGCAGTTGTTGCTGCTGTTCAGGAGGAAGAGGTCAGCATCAATCTGTTGCCTCTTCAGACGCTGCTTTATCTGGGAAAATCATCCCAAGGCACAGCCAGACGATCGATGGCCTCGGGCCGGCCGGAGAGGCTTCATACAGTCTGCAGGCGTGTGTGTGCGGCAGTGCGGGTTATTAGACCAATACAGCAGGCTCTTATTGGCCTTTATTTTGGTCCATGCCTGATTGAATGGACACGACGTGGTTTGATTGATCGAATACATTGTGATCACGACTGCCCTAAATTTTTAAATTGTCGAAATGATCATGACTCTTAACCGCAACTACTTTTATATGCCACATTATGTTCAGAACACACTTATTCATGAACCATCTTTATAAGGTCTTAACTGTTTTATCAACAGATACAATTCTCCTGAAAACACTTTATAATTAAGTTTGTCTGAATCGGATTCAGAGCATATCTGAGTATTCAGAAAAGCGCTTTAAAAAATCTAAGTATTATTACATCTATTGCCTCCCCACAGCTCTGAACACCGTGTCTGTTAGGAAGACCAGGACCACGTGAGGCTGGACCCAAACGCAGACACCAGCTAGTCTTTACTCCACATGCTCGTAACATCAAGCGATACACTGGCACAAGACAGAGGGTAGACGCAGACTAAATACACAGGGGAACGAGACACAGGTGGAAACAATGAGGGCGGGGCTTGCAATCACACATGAGGCTGGCACATGAGGGGGGAGGAGTCTGAAACAAGAGACAAGGTGAGTGACAGCCAACACAACAGACACAGACAGTGAACTCAGAACTCCCCAGGAGGTCTGGGCGTAACAGTGTCGGCCGTCAGGGCCCGCTAGGCCTTCTCTGCTCAGCTGCAGAGGGGTGTGGTTGGCGGGTGACTCAGGCGACAGGTGCCGGAGATGAGGACTGATTGCTTTCAGAGAGGGCTGATTGCTTGCCCCAAGATAAAGGGCAGGAGGAAAGATGTTGAGAGGAGGACTGGAGGTGACTGCTGCCAGGCGGTCCGTGTGAGTGGTGACCAATAAAGTTTGTTTCTAACTGAATCTCAAGTATCTGCAGCCGAGTGTGAAGCGGCAGGGATGAGGGTTAGCGCCTCCAAATCCGAGGCCATGTTTCTATGCCGGAAACCGGTGGATTGCTCCCTTCAGGTGGGGACAACAGGCCTGCCCCAAGCGAAGGAGTTCAAGTATCTCCTGGTCTTGTTCACGAGTGAGGGTAAGGTGGAGCAGGAGATGGACAGGCGGATCGGTGCGGCTGCAGCAGTAAAACAGGCGCTGTACCGGTCCGTCTTGGTGAAGAGGGAGCTGAGCAGGAAGGAGGAGCTCTCCATTTTCTGGTCGTCTACGTTCCAACCCTCACCTATGGTCACCAACTCTGGGTCGTGACCGAAAGAACGAGGTCGCGGATACAAGCGGCTGAAATGAGCTTCCTCCGTAGGGTGGCCGGGCTCAGCCTTAGAGATAGGGTAAGGAGATGAGGTTCCTCTGTAGGGCTCAGCCTTAGAGATAGGGTAAGGAGATGAGGTTCCTCTGTTGGGCTCAGCCTTAGAGATAGGGTAAGGAGCTCGGACATCAGGAGGGAGCTTGGAGTCGAGCCGCTGCTCCTCCGTATCTAAAGGAGTCAGCTGAGGTGGTTCATCTCATCAGGATGCCTCCTGGGCGCCTCCCATTAGAGGTCTTCCAGGCACGTCCAACTGGGAAGAGGCCCCGGGGAAGACCCAGGACACGCTGGAGGGATTATATCTCCCGGCTGGCCTGGGAACGTCTCGGGGTCCCCCAGAACGAGCTGGAACATGTTGCGGGTGAGAGGGAAGCCTGGGTCGGTCTGCTGGGTGCTGCCACCGCGACCCGACCCGGATAAGCAGATGAAAATGGATGGATGAATCTCAAGAATCCTGAGTTGTTGTGCACGGGGGGAACCATCGAGGTAACAGGATCTTGTTACAATGTTTTATTAATTAAAAGTTATAGTTTTTTTTAAAATCTGTAATTGTTTTTCACAAATACACTTCATATATTATTATTTTTCCCATTAGGTGCAATCAGCTGTTCCACTTTACAGCTGGCATAGTGACCATTTTCACAGCCAGCCACTGATGACTAATGAATAAAAAAAGTAGTGTATTGCAGCTTTTATTTTAAAGTAATGTTATCAGAACAATATAACAGCACTCTGGAGCAACAACAAGTTAACATACATACATATATATAGTCTATACATCTGCTTTCTTTTTTATGAACAGGTACTGTTCAGTAGTGAGGGTCCCTGTGAGGGACAAACCACTTCGTCTTGGTCCATGTTCAGTAGTAAGGGTCCCTGTGAGGGACAAACCACTCCTTCTTTGGTCCATGTTCAGTAGTAAGGGTCCCTGTGAGGGACAAACCACTTCTTCTTGGTCCATGTTCAGTAGTAAGGGTCCCTGTGAGGGACAAACCACTCCTTCTTTGGTCCATGTTCAGTAGTAAGGGTCCCTGTGAGGGACAAACCACTCCTTCTTTGGTCCATGTTCAGTAGTAAGGGTCCCTGTGAGGGACAAACCACTCCTTCTTTGGTCCATGTTCAGTAGTAAGGGTCCCTGTGAGGGACAAACCACTCCTTCTTTGGTCCATGTTCAGTAGTAAGGGTCCCTGTGAGGGACAAACCACTCCTTCTTTGGTCCATGTTCAGTAGTAAGGGTCCCTGTGAGGGACAAACCACTTCTTCTTGCTCCATGTTCAGTAGTAAGGGTCCCTGTGAGGGACAAACCACTCCTTCTTTGGTCCATGTTCAGTAGTAAGGGTCCCTGTGAAGGACAAACCACTCCTTCTTTGGTCCATGTTCAGTAGTAAGGGTCCCTGTGAGGGACAAACCACTCCTTCTTTGGTCCATGTTCAGTAGTAAGGGTCCCTGTGAGGGACAAACCACTCCTTCTTTGGTCCATGTTCAGTAGTAAGGGTCCCTGTGAGGGACAAACCACTCCGTCTTTGGTCCATGTTCAGTAGTAAGGGTCCCTGTGAGGGACAAACCACTCCGTCTTTGGTCCATGTTCAGTAGTAAGGGTCCCTGTGAGGGACAAACCACTCCTTCTTTGGTCCATGTTCAGTAGTAAGGGTCCCTGTGAGGGACAAACCACTCCTTCTTTGGTCCATGTTCAGTAGTAAGGGTCCCTGTGAGGGACAAACCACTCCTTCTTTGGTCCATGTTCAGTAGTAAGGGTCCCTGTGGTCCCTCAACAGGATGCAGCTCAACAGGATGCAGCTCAACAGGATGCAGCTCAACAGGATGCAGCTCAACAGGATGCAGCTCAACAGGATGCAGCCTGTTGAGGATGTAGCTCAACAGGAAGCAAAACAATAGGCACGCCGTTTGCGCTTGGAAGCTAGGCTAACGTTACGGGTTGAAATGAATGAATGGTGAGTGCGATACGGCAACATGAATGATGAGACGTGGTTCCCTTTACAAGACTCAAGTGCTATGAGCCGTTTGTCATCGTGAGCTGAGCTAGCATCATCGTAGCTATCCAGTCTGAAATATCACCCGATGGACGAGCACACAGCTGATGCTAACTCTGCGCCCCCTCGTCATAGCCAGACACTGGATGACTTCAGACAGAAACACATGGACACCACAACCAAGAACACACTCACTGCAGCCAAAGCTAAATGATGCTACTGCGTGTAGCCTGTTAGCGTTGTGAGGACGAGGATCTAGTGATGTAATACACATAGCATCCAACGTTCTCCTCTATGTTCACCTCTCTCTCTTTCATGAATGTTGCAACAATAATATTGCCAAAGCATCAAAACACATCAGAAAAACATAGAAATATACAACTTACATAGATAATAATAATAATAATAAAAAAACAAATACGTAATTAAAATAAGCTCTCTCGTCCTTGTTTACCTGAAATGTGCACTTTATAATTGTATTTTGATCCGCCCTGTTTGGCAGTTGTTTTTCAGTAAAATAAAACATTTACATGAAGCAAGCAAATCCACTTTTTCATATTCAGAGCATTAAAATTAAAAATTAAAAAATGCGATTAATTGCGAGTTAACTATAACATAAATGCGATTAATCGCAATAAATATATATATATATATATATATTATATATATATATATATATTATATATATATATATATATATATATATATATATATATATATATTTATTCCACCCCTTTTCCCCGAAGCTTATTTATTAAAGGACACTTTCAGTTGAATTACTGTCTGGGTTTCCTGTTCTATTGTCGACTCTTGCCTCCACGTCCCCCGGGTCGCCACTATATATCTCTATATATATCTCTCTCTCGATATCGATCTCTCGATATCGAGGAAGTCACAGCAACGTAATTCATGCCCACGGGCAGCGCCAGGGACCGGCACCCTAAGGCACACGGCCGGCGCGCCTCCTTCGGTCTGAGCCTTTCCAAGCCGAAATAGAGCCGGTCACGGTGCACCACAGGGGGGAAATGCACCGGGCAGCACAGCAGGGGAAAGCACAACTGGTAATCAGGTCCCAAGAAGCCATAAAGAGGCCTGAAGGAGCAGAGGAACAGACTAAGCATCTGGGACACGAGAACATATTATAATACATGTAGTGTATTTGTGAAAAACAATTACATTATAAGACCTGCTTTCCAGTTTCCATCACGCATGTCTCACCAGTAAGGTGGGATGCACCGCCATGTCACCAGCGAATAGTCTCCAGACACAGCTTCTGCTTCAAGTTAAAGGCCGAGTCTGCTACCGAACACTTTAAGAAGTACACTCCAGTACAACACCAACATCTGCAGTGCACTCTGTCGCTGATCAGCGCTGTGTCCAATGAACACTCACGTTAACCAAGTGGCGGAAGTGACGTCTGCAAATCTGCTGGCGATACCCGCGAAAGTAAAACTGACAAAATGAACGCACTTCTTGCCCTCTTTTTGTCTCTTTTCACCTCTTTCTCCAACCCATGTGGAAACTGCAACACCTCCACAAGCGCGGCAGGAGGATATAAATAAATTAATGAAAAGCTGGCGAGAGGGCTCCTCCTCTTCTGCTACGTAGCCAAGATGGCGCCCGTTCAGGGCGAGTAGTGTCCATCGTTTTACGCTGAATGTTTTGACCGTTTGCAGTGCTCCATCCGGTACTTTCAGTGCTCTGAAGTCTGCTGGTTTTGTCAGTGTGGCGCACTAAACACTGAAAGTCAGAGCTCGAAGTGCGCAAGTGTTCGGTAGTAGACACGGCCAAAGTGTTCTTCTTCTTCTATAACTTAAAGGAACGCAACCAACTTGACGAGGTGTATACAGCGCCACCTAAAGTAATGGAGTGTGTGTGCAGGGTGCATGGTCTATAAGTAACACACAGCGCCAGGCCGTCACTGTTTAACCGGCGGAGAGAGAGAAGAGAAAAAGAGACAAATCCAATGTGTGTGCCAACTCTTAAAAAAATTAGTCGTGTCAAACTGCCAAATCTATCATGAATTGACCTCTCTATAAACAGGCCTGATTCAAGTATGTGTAAAACCATCTATTTATTCATTTTTTTTAGCTATTTCAGGGAACTTTGAATAATTCTGCACTTAAGAATGTACCTGCACAGTCTTTTAGCAACTCCAGTCAACATATGAGCACATGCTGCTCAAACCATCTGCACCTTGGTGCATTGGTACATAAAATATATTTTTGGTAAAAACTGATTTTCTAATCAAAGCAAACGTGAGTGTGAATATAAGTGTTGATTAGATGCATGGTTATTTCCTTGTCCAGCTGTGTGCTAGTGATGTATGTCAGTGTGTGGACATGAGGAGCTCCACTGGGTCCTGGATGATTGACGGGGAAAACAGTTGGTAGCGGAGTGTAGAGAGGTGTCTGATCCCAGAACAATATGGGCCAGACCGCAGATAAAGCCGCTTGTTGACTTTACGTGGCCGTCTGCCTTTGATTACAGCTCCCCACCCTCCTGCCATCATTTCCGATGGCAGGAGAAGACGTAAAGCTATTGTTCGCACTGCTTGCCGTCAAGAGGACTGCTTATACTTAATGTAAAATATGGCTGGGTTTATGGCGAGGAGCCGCCTGCGTACATGTCCTGTGTAGTCGCTGTAACTCACATATTATTCCACTTCATCCTGACAGCGCATTCAACCAGATCCCATTTACCTAAAGCCCCATAATCAATCCAAACACATTTTTTGTTGCACTTAAACTACAAAAAGGGTTGGCAGGAGGAGAACATTTATATTCAGAAAGTTGTATGTACAAATAAAAAAAACATGGTGAATGCCAGAAATCAATGATTGCTAATAAAATAATCACACATTGTGAAATACGAGGAAAAAATTATGATTGTACATCGCTTCCTGGTCCAATGATACTTTTGACCAGGCATAGCTCCCGAAAGCCACCGGGGAAAGCAAAAGCTCTCTTCCTTTTCTGTTTTTGGTTTCACAAAGGTTGATGCATTTCCTTTGTGCCGTGGATGGAGCCTTTTTCCCAGGTGGCAGACTTGCACAGTGAAAGCGAAGCTCAAAGGGAACTAATCTTGCGACCGATGGTCTCATCAGTCGGGCTGTTCCTATACACAAACATAGCTTTACCTGTAAAAAAAACTAGAAGGAGCAGGTTGGGTCAAGGAAAAGACAGGAGCCAATGTTCATGAGACCAAACCACAGAAACGTCAACAAACCAGGCGGCATCCGGTTCTGAAAAGTGAAGCCAATGCTTCATGTGTTAGAGCTGCATTCTCTCTCCTGACCACCAGGGGGCAACTCCTCTGGTTGTATAGAAGTCTATGCTTCATGTGTTAGAGCTGCATTCTCTCTCCTGACCACGAGGAGGCGACTCCTCTGGTTGTATAGAAGTCTATGCTTCATGTGTTAGAGCTGCATTCTCTCTCCTAACCACCAGGAGGCGACTCCTCTGGTTGTATAGAAGTCTATGCTTCATGTGTTAGAGCTGCATTCTCTCTCCTGACCACCAGGGGGCAACTCCTCTGGTTGTATAGAAGTCTATGCTTCATGTGTTAAAGCTGCATTCTCTCTCCTGACCACCAGGAGGCAACTCCTCTGGTTGTATAGAAGTCTATGCTTCATGTGTTAGAGCTGCATTCTCTCTCCTGACCACCAGGGGGCGACTCCTCTGGTTGTATAGAGGTCTATGCTTCATGTGTTAGAGCTGCATTCTCTCTCCTGACCACCAGGGGGCGACTCCTCTGGCTGTATAGAAGTCTATGCTTCATGTGTTAAAGCTGCATTCTCTCTCCTGACCACCAGGGGGCGACTCCTCTGGTTGTATAGAAGTCTATGCTTCATGTGTTAAAGCTGCATTCTCTCTCCTGACCACCAGGGGGCGACTCCTCTGGTTGTATAGAAGTCTATGCTTCATGTGTTAAAGCTGCATTCTCTCTCCTGACCACCAGGGGGCAACTCCTCTGGTTGTATAGAAGTCTATGCTTCATGTGTTAGAGCTGCATTCTCTCTCCTGACCACCAGGGGGCGACTCCTCTGGTTGTATAGAAGTCTATGCTTCATGTGTTAAAGCTGCATTCTCTCTCCTGACCACCAGGGGGCGACTCCTCTGGTTGTATAGAAGTCTATGCTTCATGTGTTAAAGCTGCATTCTCTCTCCTGACCACCAGGGGGCGACTCTCTGGTTGTATAGAAGTCTATGCTTCATGTGTTAAAGCTGCATTACTGTTGTTTGTATCTTTCATGCTTTTATCTTTTTATCTTGTATTGTTTTGTAAGGCGACCTTGGGTGACTTGAAAGGCGCCTCCAAATAAAATGTATTATTATTATTATAATTATTTTTATTATTATTATTATTATTATTATTATTAGTATTAGTATTATTAGTATTATTATTAAGACATGATAAGACATTTTCAGACTCACGGCTCTTCTTTGAGGATTCAATTTTTGTTCAATTTATCTATATAATAATATCTACAATAATATTCAGAATCAGCTTTATTATAACGATACAATGTCTAATATATTAATATATAGTATATCTGATATATTAATATCTGTATCTTGTATACTGAAATATATATATATATATATATATATATATATATTAGATATAATATATTAATATATACCATATATATATATATATATATATATATATATATATATATATATATATATATATTAGATATAATATATTAATATATACCATATATTATTTATAATACATTACTATCTATTACATCTAATAACATATAATTTATATTATATCTAATATATTAATATTAGGGCTGTGCCTAAAGTTGAAAAAATTAACTGATTAATCGTCTGATTTTTCTGCGATTAATCACGATTAATCTCATCATGCGCCAAATTAAATAATGAAGTAAAAACTCGTGTATTGCAGCTGTTATTTTAAAGTAATGTTATCAGAACAATATAACAGCACTCTGGAGCAATAACAAGTTAACACACACACACATATATATATATATATATATATATATATATATATATATATATATATATATATATATGTGTGTATATATATATATATATATATATATGTATATATATGTATACATATATGTATATATATATATATACATATATGTATATATACGTATATATATGTATATATATATATATATGTATATATATATATATATATATGTATATATATGTATATATACGTATATATATATATATATATATATATATATATATATATATATATATATGTATGTAAATACATATATATATATATATATATATAAATATATGTATACATACATATATATATATATATATATATATATATATATATATATATATATATATATATATATATATATATATGTGACCACTGTGAGATGTCTCCTGGCTGAAATGACTCTCTCGAAGCTGGATTTGTTCTTGCCAACACCGTTTTATTCACGTGTCTGCATTCAATACAAGGAAAAGGACACTTGTAACAGTCTGCTTCTGTATAAAAAGATGACACTGTGTTAGCATTGCGCGTTATATATTATTATATAGCGTCGTTATTGTCGCGCTAGAATAAGCTAACTACCAGCGACGTTAATGTTGACGATAGAACGAGTAGTTTACAGAATACAAAACCAAGTGAAAACATTACTTTTACAACAAACAACGCCCGCTCAACTCTCACATACTTTCATATTATTTACACAACTTTTCTACAGACAGTCGGACATGTTACCTTGGCGAAAATCCTTTGTTACTGAGGATTTCCCATAGTCCTTTACGGTATATATACAGTGCAGGTACACAGTTACACCAGCAGGTGGCACAGTTTTCTCATTTTAGCTGGATTTATAATACATCCTTTCAACTGTGTTACATATATATATATATATATATATATATATATATATATATATATATATATATATATATATGTATATATATATATATATATATATATATATATATATATATATATATATATATATATATATATATGTATATCCCTGTGAGGGACAAACCACTCCTTCTTTGGTCCATGTTCAGTAGTAAGGGTCCCTGTGAGGGACAAACCACTCCTTCGTTGGTCCATGTTCAGTAGTAAGGGTCCCTGTGAGGGACAAACCACTTCTTCTTTGGTCCATGTTCAGTAGTAAGGGTCCCTGTGAGGGACAAACCACTCCTTCTTTGGTCCATGTTCAGTAGTAAGGGTCCCTGTGAGGGACAAACCACTCCTTCTTTGGTCCATGTTCAGTAGTAAGGGTCCCTGTGAGGGACAAACCACTCCTTCTTTGGTCCATGTTCAGTAGTAAGGGTCCCTGTGAGGGACAAACCACTTCTTCTTTGGTCCATGTTCAGTAGTAAGGGTCCCTGTGAGGGACAAACCACTCCTTCTTTGGTCCATGTTCAGTCTGTTTCTTACCTTAAAGATGTTAAAGACCAGCAGTTGATTCACTTTACACAAAAGCAATAAGTGTTTTTCATGGTTTCGGTTCAGTTTTTCTTCCTCGTTGGTAAAAGTCTGTGTTGTCTTGAACCAGTGACCTGACGTCTGGTTGAAGAGGTGGAGGTGTGGAGGACAGCTGACAGGTATCAGCAGCAGCTTTGAGCATTAATGTTCAGTCCTCTGAGCTGCAGAGCTGCCGGTGACGCTTGTGAGGCTTTGAGAGGCGACTCAGCGACTCGCGGTGCTCGTTGAGGACAGAAACTACAGAACAACATGAGCTTTCACGTCTGGCTCAACTCGGCAAATAGTCCAGTAACGCTACGGAAGCGCAAGCGCAAATTAATCGCCTTCAAAGTAAAAGCCCCCGAATTCTTTTTTTTTTTTAAATAAAAAAATGCAGTTAACGCATGATCAAATAATTAACGCTATTAATTGATTGAAAAGTAAACGCGATATTAACGCATTAACTTGCTCAGCCCTAATATATATGTATTTAGTTTTAATGACTTGTAGCATTGTAATTAACATAATTGACAGCAGACTTGGTAGATGACCAACTTTGCAAAGTGATTCCCGGTTTAACGTGAGCCTTTGAATCAGTCTTCTCTCTGAACAAAGACTCGTGTCACTGACGAAGTTGACTCACGATATCGTGGAGGATTGACTTTGGTCTGCTGCGCTAACGCCGGACGCATCCCCAGATCCTCTAAGTGCTGATCAGCTGTTCCATGGAAGCTGCAGAGCTCTCCTCCCACAGTCACGCGAGTCCCACCGATAGCACAAGCCAAGCTTTTCTGTGAAAAGAGGCTTTCACTTTGCTTTCAGTTTGATTACTGAATATGTATAAAGATGTTGTGTTCACACGGCCGCTCCTAAAATACAATGACAAACTCACACCCGGAGCCCACATTAACACCAAAATATGATTTGTGGCATGAAAGTGGCTTTTCAAACGCTGACAGATGAAGGACAGAACCTTGTAGTCTCTAACTAGCCTGACCTTGTGCTCATCCTCAGGTATTCTTTCTTCTTCTGTTTCATGAGGTGTTCAGAGGCCTCGTCTCTCTCTTCATTATCAAGCCTGTTGAGGAGCGTTGGCTGTGATGTGTAGTGTTATTCTAACTGTAATCAGGCTGTCGGGCTCTTTCATTCTGTGTCTCTCTTCATGTTCTGTCTCTTTTCCAGACATTGCTGTCCCGGGCTGTTCTTCTCGTCAGCACCTGGTCATTGCTAATTACAACCTCGGCTCTGATTGGCCGCTAATGGGGCTGGGAGAGAAGGGTTTCTTCTTTCTGCTCCTGCCTCTGTTCTTTATTTTCTTCCTTCATTCCCTAATAAATGGCCTTGAAATGAACTTTCTAGCTTTGTTCCATCACTTCATGAGCATGCTTTCAGGAAGGAGGCCTGCTGTTCCTGTGAGACGCAGTTCAAAGGTAACGTTCTTTCCCTTACATGTTATATGGAAGTACAGAAGTACTTTTGTTGCCTCACCAAGAATCTCAACATGTTTCCGTCCCAACCCAGCGTTCCCACGTTCACGCTGCTGTGACCTTCTCTTCTTCACCTGACCGGCCTCTCCTCTTTGAACTCAGTCAAATGTAACACAAGTTTATTTTGTAAAGACACTTTGATTTGCATTTTGTTTTGCAGATGAATCTACAGACATTCGGACCTCCTAGCTGCTGGAACAAATCTAGAAACAATAACTAGAATGTGTTGTTGATACTTGAACTTGTGATTATCTCAACACTACATGTTTTATCTGAGTGGACTTCCATCCTCAGGCGCCAGCACAGACCTCATGTCCTCTTGATGAGCTCCTGATGGCCCCATGTGAGCTGTATCTCGCCTTGAACTTTCATGTCCCACCGCTTCATCTCCCTGGTTCATCCACACATCGCCCTGCATCGTCTTTTCCTTCCTCGCTTCACTGCCCCCTCTTCTGATCATGTGGCACAACACGCTGCTCTGTGGCACTTTCTTCTAAACGCACACATTTTGGCAAGAGGTTGTTATTTACACACACCAACAACAACCTAACCAGACCATGTTTAGATCACACAGCTTCTGTATCCACACACACACACATGCACACGCACACACATACACACACACACACACACACACACACACACACATACACACACACACAGATGTTACTTCATCCTTTGTGCTGCCGTCTGCTGTGTGAAGAAGGCCCAAATAAGCGCTCCTTCTTTATTGTGTGATCAATCCACTGAGCACAGAGGCATGCTGGGAACGCAAACAGAGGCTGTTTCAGGCTGTCGTCTTTCAGAGGGGAAAAACACCTCAAAAAACACATCTCGGTATTGTTTTACTACTTTCTCTATTTGTGTCCAAAGATGTCTCCTCAATTCAAGTTAACATTCAATAATTCACCATTGCCACTTTCATATTTCTTTGTGTAAGTAATCCACTGGGGATTTGCATGGTGATATCTTACTGTTAGAAATGTTGCTTATTTAAAAATATCCTTTTGTGTGTGTTTTCCTCCCAAAGTCCAACAACACAT